>NW_009705151.1:0-4753 GCF_000703405.1 Apaloderma vittatum
GGATGGAGGTGAGGCTGACAGGTCTGCAGTTACCCAGGTCATCCTTCCTACCGTTCTTATAGACTGGGGTGACATTCACTTTCCTCCAGTCTTCAGGCACCTCACCTGTTCCCCACAACTTGCCAAAGATGATGGAGAGTGGCCTAGCAATGACTCTTACCAGCTCCCTCTGCACCCACGGGTGCATCCCATCAGGGCCCACGGATTTATGGATGTTTAAGTGTTCAAACTGATCCGTAACCCAGTCCTCCTCAACCAGGGCAAACTCCTTCTTTATCTTGACTTCCTCTGAGGCCTCAGGGGATTGAGGGACTTGAGGACAGTCTCCAACAGTGTAGATAGAGGCAAAGAAGGCATTCAGTAACTCTGCCTTCTCTGTATCCTCTGCATCCAGGGCACCCATCTCATTCACCAGAGGGTTTACATTGCCTCTAGTGTTAGTTTTGTCAGCAATGTATTTGAAGAAGCCCTTTCTGTTGTCCTTGACCTATCTCACAAGTTTTAGTTCCAAGGAGGCCTTAGGTTTTCTAAATGCCTCCCTACATTCTCTGACAGCAGTCCGATACTCCACCTAAGTGTCCAGCCCTTCCTTCCACTATTTATATACCCTCCCCTTTCACCTGAATCTGCCCAGCAGATCCCTGGTTAACCATGCAGGTCTCCTGGATCTCTTTCTTGATTTCCTACCTGTTGGGATGCACTGATCTTGAGCATGAAAGAAGCGGTCCTTGAATACTGAGCAACTCTCTTGGGCCCCTTTACCCTCCAGTTCCCTGTCCCATCGGGTTTCCCTTGGCAATTGCTTGAAAAGGCCAAAGTTGGCCCTTCTGAAGTCCAGAGTAGCAATCCTGGTTGATATTCTATTTCTACCACACAAGAACCTGAACTCTACCATCTCATGGTCACTGCAGCCAAGATTGCCCTCAACCTTCACTGCTTCAACAAGACCTTCTTGTTGGTGAGCACAAGTTCCACCAACACTCCTCTCCTTGTCGGCTCATTCACCATTTTCATCAAGAAATTATCATCAGTGCACTGGAGGAACCTCCTGGACTGAGGCTGGCTGGCTGTGTAGGCCTTCCAGCAAATACCCGGGTAGTTGAAATCCCCCATGAGAACCAGGGCCTGTGATCCAGAGGCCACGGACAGCTGCCTGTAAAAGGCCTCATGAACCTTCTCCTTCTGATCAGGTGATCTGTAATAGACACCCACCACAGTATCACCTATGCTAGCCTGCCCCTTAATTCTTACCCACAAACTCTCGACTTGCTCCTCATCCACCTCTGGATAGGTCTCAATACATTCCAGTTGCTCACTCACATAAAGAGCAACTCCACCACCTTGCCTTGTTGACCTGTCTTTCCTAAAAAGAACAGAGCCATCAAGGTCCACATTCCAGTTATGTGAGTTGTCCCATCACGTCTCTGTAATCACAGTGAGATTTTAGCTCTCCAGCTGCACACAGATTTCTAATTCTCCTTGCTTATTCCCCATGCTTGCATTTGTATACAGACACTTAAGAGATTTAATGGAGAAGCGTCTGTTACAGTTGCTTGTGCCATCCATGTTGGAGTGGATGCACTTAAGCAGAGTCATTGTTTTGACACCTAACCCTGGGATACTTCCCCCTGTCTCATCTGTAGTGAGCCAGGTTTTATCCCCTTCCACCTTCCAACCTAGTTTAAAGCCTTATCGATTAATCCCACCAACTCACCAGCAAGAATCCTCCTCCCTCTCTGAGACAGCCCCACTCCACCTATATCCCTCATGCAACACGGAGATCTGGTTGTAGTTCTCCTTTTTCCCAGCAAGGCACAATGAACTTGTGCTTGACCTCCCTGTTTCCAGACTTCAGGTGGGATTCCATCAATGCCAGATGCCTTGCCAGTTTTCACCTAATGTACGGCCCTAAGAGTCTCTTCCATAGTAGGGGTTATATCCAATTTGTTTTTCACCGATTGTTGTGCAGTGTGCTGAACTGCTGAGCCTTGGACTACATGGTTGGCACTGAAGAGAGTCTGGAAACGTTCAGACCGACGATTCAGGGTGGAGGTTTTATCTGTGAGAAGCATTTGGCCATCTACACTTAGTAGTTGGCTTTGAACATGGTGTGTGGATCTGTACACTGATTCCAGAGCCTCATAGAATCCTCTGTGGTCACCCGAATAAGCGCATAGCTGAGTCTTTTCTGCTAGGTTGATCCACCACTTGTTCTGGATGTCTCAAAGTTTCTGTTGGAGCCTACTGCATTCAAGACGAAAGGCTGCTTTTCTTACATGGCAAGATGGCTGAGCAAGGTGTGTTTGGTGAGCATTTCTCTTCTTTGTCAACAATTCCTGGATCTCTTGATTGTTTTCATCAAACCAGTCTTTGCTTTTCTTGGAGGAGAACGCTAAAGATTCTACAGAAGACTGGAGGGTGTTAGTTTTAATATGTTGCCAAACACTTCAGGAAAGAGATCTGTGGGAGGGTTTTCAAGTCTGGTTTGAAGGTTTACCTGGAAGATGTCTCTCACTGTAACTGTCTGAAGATTGTTAACTTGGAGCCTCATCCTTGGAATGCTGCCCGTCTTAGGTTTAGGCTTGAAGGGGAAGTTAAGTTTGCATCGCATAAGGTGGTGATCTGTTTGACATTCTGCAGTAGGCATCACTCAGGCATGATGGACATCACAAACATTTCTCTGGTGCACTAAGACAGTCAGTGAGGTGCCAGTGCTTGGATCAAGGATGCATCCAGGTTGTCTTCAAGCTGTCTTTCTGTTGCAAGATAGTGTTGGTGATGGTGAGCTGCTGCTCTGCACAAAACTCTAGCAAGAGGCATCCATTGTCATTGCAGTTTCCAACACCATGCTTGCTTAGTACTCCTTTCCAGGCTTCAGAGTTCTTTCCTACTCTGACGTTGAAGTCACCAAGGTTTATGATCTTATCATCTGCAGGAACCTTTTGGGTGAGGTGGCGCAGGTCGGTGTAGAACTTGTCCTTTTCTGTAGGGTCAGCTTGGAGAGTTGGGGCATATATGCTGAAGAGAACAACATGTTGCTTGTTTTGTAGTGGGAGGCATAGGAAGATAAAGCGATTGGAATGATCTGTCAGCAGATTTTCAAGTTTTGAGGTGATGGAGCTTTTTAATCACGAAACCAAATCCTGAAAGGTGACTTTTGGTTTTGGGTTTGCCTGACTAATACAGCTGACATCGTGTTCTTTGAGGCAGCCTTCCTCATGGAGATGAACTTCACTGAGAGCAGCAATGTCGATGTTGAGTCATGATAGTTTGTGGGCAATTAGAGCGCAACAACACTCAGGACGTCCACTGTCCACAGTATCTAGCATGGTTCTATGTTCCAACATGCGAGTGTCAATCTGAAAACACCTTTGGAGGCAGGTGTATGCTTTTGTCTCTTTGTGTTTTTTTGACTGCATCAGAAGATGCCCGTTGGTTGTGGTTAGCCAACCAGGTGGAGGGTGAAGATGATCTTTGGTTAGGTTACCTTTTCTAGGCCCCTCTCCATGTGGAGCAAGCAGTGGTCTCCTTGAAAAAGGCTGCTTGGTCATTCAGGATGTTGCCGAACAAGACTGTCATCTCTGGGGTCAGTATCAAGCAGCCAATGTCCTGAACTGCCTGCATACAGGGTTGGGTCTGCGGCTTCCAGTGCACCTTATCACCTGCCGTTTCATCCCTCACCTGTCGCTACAGGACTTTACGAATGGGGGGGTAACCTTCAAGCCTGTGCAATGGATTTTTTAGGTGAGGCTCAGCGTGCACAGAACTGGCCCCACACTTTACTTCATCTTCCAGGACCTAGAGAGCTTGGACAGTGACATCAAAGTCCTCAGGATATAGGTTTAGTTACAGTATCCTTCTCTTAGATGGATGGCCTTACAGGGCTAAACTTGCTCCATCTGCCCAGGTTTGGAGTTAGAGTTGTCCTCCTAGGATGGTTGCTGGGAGGCTAGCGAGCCCATCCTACCCATGGACACACTTAGTCTGCCACTTCAGTTGAGACCTGTCTGACATGGGAGACCCTACCGAAGGCATATGCCACTGACAGCATAGCCCAAAACCTCATAAGAGCATACAAGCTTCTCCCCTGTGACAAGGAGATGTCTATGTGTATCTGTTGCTTTAATAAACTCTATTTAATTCAGATCTGGTTGTGTGAGTCCCTGTTGGCACTGACACACTGAGTTTGGCCGTGTGAGGTTGCAAGGGAATGCCACCACTCTCATGAAGGCTGGCCATGTGAGTCCAGGGGTGCTTCCAGATTGAAGGCGCATTGAAGCGTGTGTTAGTAGTTTGGAACATTAATGCTGAACTGGGCATCACTCAGAACCTAAGCCTAGCTACCTCCAGCCTCTCTGATGCCTGAGGACAAGCTGGAATGCAAGGGGGTTTAGCTTCTGCCAAAATGATTTGCCCCTTATTTGCAACAGAACTTGTTGCCTCTTTTTTTGTAACAGAAATTATTGCCTCTTTTTGACATGACAGTGAGGCACTAGAACAGGTTTCCCAGAGAAGTTGTGAATTACTCCTTGCTGGAAGTGTGCAAGGCCAGGTTGGATGGGGATTTGAGTAACCTGATGAAAGGTGTCCCTGCCCATGGCAGGGGTGTTGGAATGAGATGATCTTTAATGTGCCTTCCAACCTAAACCATTCTGTGGTTCCAGAAATAGAAGGAATAATGGGTATAAGCTAGAACATAGGAAGTTCCACCTCAACATGAGGAGAATTTTCTTTCCTGTGGATGTGACGGAGA
>NW_009705151.1:4772-18256 GCF_000703405.1 Apaloderma vittatum
AGGCTGTGAAGTCTCCTTCAGAGACTTTCAAACCCTGCCTGGATGCATTCCTGTGTGGCTGCCCTAGGTGATCCTGCTTTGGCAGGGAGGTTGAACTAGATGATCTCTAGAGGTCCTGTCCAACCCCTAATATTCTATGATTCTATGATTCTATGATTTTATGATTAACCACCTAGTACTGCAAGAGCATAAGAAGGTATTATGGGAGATACCTACAGTCTGGAGAAATAAGAGAAATAAGACTAAGTCTTATGAAAGAAGAAAGAGCAACAACTGTTTATCTGAGGCTGAATAAAATCCCAAGGTGAACAGAACAGAATCTGCTGTTCATCCATCATGATAATTTAACAGATTCCTCTTAAATTATTGAGAATGAGGTAAAGAATTAGTATTTTAAAGGATTTCAAGTGTTATTTTTTTCCATTTTAAAATAGAAGTAGTGGAACAATTGAATAAACTTTGAAGAGTCTTCCAACCCTCAAGCAGACCAACACTCTTGCCCACCTTGATATCATCTGCAAACTTACTGAGAGTGCACTCGATCCCCTCATCCAGATCACTGATAAAGATGCTAAGCAGAACCGGCCCTAATATTGAGCACGGGGGAACACCACCCGTGACCAGCCACCAACTGGATTCAACTCCATTCACCACCATTCTTTGGGTCCGTCCATCCATCCATCCATCCATCCATCTATCCAGATTTTTTAACCAGTGAAGATTACACTTGTCCAGACCATGATCAACCATCTTCTAAAGGAGAATGCTGTGGGAAATGAATTCTGTGATTGGATGAAGTCCATTTTGGAGAAAACTATCTTTCAGGCTGTTATGATTGTGAAGTTCCTAAAATTTAGAAGGGACAAATTTGGACTTGCTATACATTTGACATGCCTACTTTTAACACATCAGAAAAGCAAATAAAAGGTTCACATGGGACATTACAATAGATAAAGAATTATCATGAGGAAGAAAGATTTAATAATAATGCCATCACAAAGTAGATGATAACTGTTCATGAAAGAGTTGCACAGAGATAGCTTAATATAGTCAGCAAGAAATAACTGCAAAGTTTACAAACAAGTTAAAAGATAGACCCAGGTGGGTCAGAAAACAAAAAGAAACGGGACTACACACTATGATGGTATTATATGGCGAGCTAGTCAGTAGCAGTGGAATTCAATAACTAAAATTTTAAAAATCCAAGAAGGAGTATAGAAGTGTTCAAGGAGAGTTGAGCACTAAAGACTGAAAAAACACAGACATAATGGAATGAAAGCATAATAGCAGAACTGACCTGGATCAAACTAATCTTAGGAAAGGCAAGAAAATTTTAGTAGTGAGGGCAGGAATATTTTATTTTTTCAGAGATTTTATTTCCCACATTACCCACTCATTTTCTTCACCAGATAATTACTGAATATATAAGAGATGACTCTGTATTAGACTTAGTTTTTGTAAGAAGTAACTGAAAGTTACTGATTGAAGATGACACGTCTTTAGGTGACAGTAAATTAATTATTTTTTTTAATTCAAAGGTGGGAAAAAGATGTGCAATTTAGTCTTCAAATTCAAAAGATCATATGTGTTCTAGAAACTAGAAATTTCTTGGTGTTAAAATGACTGTGTATAAAATATGAAAATGTGATATGCCTGGCAATCTTAATAAAGGTGAGTTATCCTGCCTGTGGTAAATTATTTTTTTTAAGTTGTGTTTTAGTCAACTCTTAATGTTTTTCCTTTTATCTGGAAATTAACATTTCATGTTATCTGATTCTATACTGAAAACTGACTATCAGTCTCACTAATTTCTGTACTTTCTCTAGTGCATTCATGGTGGTTGTCGTAACTTCAGAGTTCTTCCAATTATTCAGAAAAATGTGCCACTATTATAACTCCTAACTATATCATTTCTTACTGTTCTTAAGTGGAAACAATTTTTCTGATAGTTCAGGATAATCACATCTTAAACCTTTCTGAAATAAACTTCAGTTTTAATAAAGGATTCCTACCTTTAAAAACATGAACTCTTCCAAACTCAGATTGGGAGCTTTAGGTTTAATACACTTATTTGTTGCTGAAAGATGTGAAAGGGTCAGGAATGGAAATACAGATACTGTGCTAGTGCTGGCAGATTCAATTTTGCATCTGTTGGCTTCTCCTTATTGTGGATGAACTCTGATAAATTACACCAATTTATAACTCTAAAATTGTCCCTCGGGTATCTTTTCTCTTTTGCTTTTTGGTAGGTATCTGCAGTGATACAGTTTTCCAGTCCCTTTACAGAGCAAATGCAGCAGATTCTTTTTCACTGTAATTGTCATGCCATGCATGAGGACTGCATTAGGATTTAGGATAAAGCCATCGTGTGTATCCTTTATGACAGCTCTCACCTCAGCTATTATATGCTTTGACTCTGTAAGTCCAGGCAAAATTTGAACAAGACACAGAGAGTTATTCTTTTGTTTAACACAAAGTAGTAGGAAAAAGCATGAAAGTTTTCTCAGGAGGTCAATTCATCTGCTCACCCCAAAGACTGCAAGAATATACAGAGGATTCCATGCAAAGAAATATATGCTTAAAATTCTGTCTGCCACACTCCTAATATACATTTTAGATAGAGTCTCTAATGCATAATTATACTTTCAGTTGTCCTTATACTTTCATATCAAAATGCACAAGATTAAAACCTGTAAGAGGAAAGGTTAATGTGTTAAGTGAATTTTAAAATCTCTTGGTTTCTTTGGTCTAGATCTCCTTTTTCTGTCTAGCTTTGATTAAATTTTACAAGAAGGAATTATACGGTTTTAACAATATTATATGATTCAGTATTTTCAATGTGAAGACAAATATTAGAAGAATGTGGGGGATTTTGAGGCTTTGTTTTGTTTTTATTTGTATGGTGTTAAGAAGAAAACAATTTCAAATAAAATACCGAAAGTATGATGTTTATACCTATTTCTCAATAATGTAATTAATCTTAGATCACAATAAAATATTATTTTAAAGTTATTTGGATTGATCGAGTTTTAGCGAATCTCTCCAATTTTAATTTTTGACAAATATGAACCTGTTTACATTTCTTAAAGAAATGTGCCATATTGAATACCATAGATCTAATAATAATGTTTGATCACCAAGAATAGACTTCATCCTACATTACTATTTGTTATTATTTATATTCCATTAGAATTTATGGTGAAACTAACTGGTTTATATATTTATTACTGTGTAATTTCCTTCTGTATGAATGAGTTCTATGACATTTCTAAGGAAATTAATTATACCTATTTCCCTGCTTCCCACTCTGTACGCTTATGTTTAGAGGCCATTGAAATAATATCTGTAGGTATCCTGAAGAGGAGAGATGGAATTGAGGTAATTGTGCCTAAATTTGTAGTATGGAAATTCCATTAAAATGTTAACAATAAAATAAACCAAGAACATCTGAAGTAAAAATAAGCAGAAATAGATGTAATCATGCTATACTATATCATGCTATAATCTATATCATGTTATAATCTAATAGTCTGCACCTATGTTCTGTGTGACAATGAAACTGAGAACATATTTAAAGAATAGCCATTCTGGCCATTATTAATATTTATGTTAAACAGAAACATCATTTTTATGGTACTAAATCATCATGTTAGTATCATGTAGTAGTTCTGAATAATACTCATACTGGAATTAATTTTACTCTTCCAATAGTAAAAGCACATGTTAAAAATTATTCTACAATAAGTGATACAATTTTTATGGTATAATTGGATGAATGTTGCAATACACAATGTTATTTTAAAATTCTTCCCTGTATTTAACTAACTTATAATCGAAAATATTTCAGTACTAATGACAGACTGCAGTTACCACTAATAAGGAAAAATAATATTTGGAACAAGTAATAACTGTAAAGGACATGTGGTGGCACACAACTGTGTGCATTCGACAGAACTTACGAGCATTCAAGATAACATTCAGCATCTCTTGTTCTTCCAGAGCTTTTTTTGTGATAGATATAAATGGAACAGAATAGTAACAATGGTCATATTAAAGACCACACTTGTATAGTTTGCAAAAACGAAAAGCAGCTTCATAAGAAAAAAAGCTTTGTGTCATGTTTGCTGAACATTTCACAATGAGTTGTGAAATTATTATATAAATATTTTGTAAAAGTATTATATATAGACTTCTACTCAGCCGCTTTCAAGTTTCTAGAATAGTCTTTCCATGAAAGTATACCAGAAAAATTGGGTCCAAATTGCAACAAGAACTTGACTCTACATGGCTGTTAGTAGTTTTGTGTGAAATGTTGGAGAGTGAGCTGTAACAGTAAGTATCAAAGTTTCTTTCCACTGTGTGCTGTGGTGAAGCAAATTACAGCCATCTCCAATTTTAAAAATTACCATCTTGCTTTCCTACATTTTCTTGTTGTTAGCTTTGTGTTCCTTTCAAAAAAGACATAAGAAAGAGAGAACATAAGGTGAGATCATGGGGAAAGAATGATGTTTTATTTATCATACAGATATCTGCATACTGCTTTATTCCTTGTATTTATAAAATGCAGTGGTGATCACAAAGTAGAAATTTTTAAAAAAGCAGAATTTCCAGAAATGGTTGATAATTTCCCCTTAGTATTAAAACACACTAAGGCAGATTCACAATGGCAACAATTTTCAATTAAAAACAAAAATGGAAAAATGTTATGCTGCCAAGAATATTTTGTGTTTTCAACACTATTGAAGGCTGCTACATGCTTATATACTAAAAGGGAAATAACTACACAAGATGCCCTCTTATAAGTGCATATAACATATGCATATACTTCATTAAAACAAAATTGATCTGAATCACTACCAGCCACAAATAGCTGCGTGACCACATCTACAGTCCTGGGCATGAGGTTCTACATCAAGCAGATTGTATAGATCATTTTCCAAAATGGAAGCTTAGACTATATGCTGGGTTTCATGCCTTAATTGTATCCATATATGGTTTATCACTGAAATCTGACAGAGAAATTTAAGTACTGAAGGTTTGGTTTGAAAGGTAACATTATTATTCACAACGCTTAAAATTATTGCTGCTCACAGTGACTTGGTATCCATGGGCACAAAATGCTCAACTGAAAGTTACCTGGAAGATGGAAGACTACATCTAGGAATTTTGTTTCACTGTGTTATTTATTCATTGGGAGCTAAAGATGTATCTCATAAAAATTCAGATTTCAGATTTGCAGAGAAGTGTCTGTCACAGAAGTCACATACATAACTAAATGATTTAATTGCTTAATTGATGTACACTTCTACTTAAGTATCTTTACATCATTGCCTAAGGATCCTTAAAATCTCTGTTCTGGAGGGGCTAAAGTTCATGAATGACTGGAAATAAATGAATACTAGAGGAATGCTCTCAACTTGAATTTTAAAGAAATTACGTTGAAGTTTATCATAAGATACAGGCAGCATTTTCCTGTTCTTTGTGACTCCTTCCTTACATAGATAAAATAGCACAAGGGTCATAGGATCATAGAATCATAGAATGTGTTGGGATGGAAGAGATCTTTAAAGGTCATCTACTCCAACCTCCCTGCTGTGAGCAGGGACATCTTTAACTAGATCAGGTTGCTCAGAGCTCCATCAAGCCTGACCTTGAATGCCTCCAGGGATGGAGTCTCTACCAACTGTCTGGGCACCCTGTTCCAGTATTTTACCTTACAGTAAAGAACTTTCTAATGTCTAATCTAAATCTACCCTGCTCTAGTTTAAAACCATTGTCCTTTGTCCTATCACCACATGCCCTTATAAAAAATCCCTCTCCAGTTTTCCTGTAGGCCCCCTTCAGGTATTGGAAGGCTGCTATAAGGTCTCCCTGGAGCCTTCTCTTCTCCAGGCTGAACAGACCCAACTCTCTCAGTCTGTCCTTGTAGGAGAGGTCCTCCAGTCCTCTGATCATTTTTGTGGATGTACTCCAAGTACATGTCCTTGTGTTGAGGGCTCAAAAGCTGGCTGCAGTACTCCAGATGAGGTCTCACAAGAGCAGAGCAGATGAGAAGAATCACCTCTCTCAATCTGCTGGCCACGCTTCTTTTGATGCAGCCCAGGATGCGACCGGCCTTCTGGGCTCTAAGTGCTCATTGTTGGCTCATGCCCAGCCTTCTGTCCACCAGTACCCCTAAGTACTTTTCCTCAGGGCTGCTCTCTATCATATCACCCCCCAGCCCGTATTGATAATGAGGATTGCCCCAACCCAGGTTCAGGACCTTACACTTGGCCTTGTGGAATCCCATGAGTTTCACATGATCCCACTTCTCTAACTTGTCCAGATCACTCTGGAGGACATTGCATCCCTCTGGCATGTTGACTACACTACTCAGTTTGATGTCATATGCAAACTTGCTGAGGGTGCACTCAATACCAATGTCTGCGTCATTGATGAAGATATTGAACAGCACTAGTCTTATCATGGACACCTGAGGGGCACCTCTTGTCACCCTTGTTTACCTAGATATCAAGCCATTGACCACAACCCTCTGGGTGCGACCATCCAACCAATTCCTTATCCACTGAACAGTTCACTCATCAAATCTGTATTTCTCCAATTTGGAGAGAAGGATCTTGTGGGGACGTGCCAAAGGCCTTGCAGAAGTCCATATAGATGACATCCATTGCTCCTCCCTTGTCCACTGATGTAGTCACTCCATTGTAGAAAGCCACTAAGTTGGTCAGGCAAGGCTTGCCCTTGGTCAAGCCATGCTGGCTATCTTGAATCACCTCTCTATCCTCCATGTGCCTTAGTAGAGCCTCTAGGAGGATCTGTTCCATGATCTTCCCAGAAACAGAGGTGATAATTCCAGGATCTTCCTTTCTACCCTTTTTAAAGATGGATGTAGTGTTTCCTTTCTTCCAGTCACCAGGGTCCGCATCTGAATGCCATGATTTTTCAAATATCATGGAGACTGTCTTGGCAACTACATCAGCCAGTTCCCTCAGGACTTTGGGATGCATCTCATCGGGTGCCATAGACTTATGGATGGTTAAATTCTTCAAGTGGTCATGAACCTGATCTTTGTTTACAGTCATTTACAGTAGACTTTGTCTGCTTGATCCCCATCTTGTAGTCCATCAGCTTGTGAAGTGTGAGTAGAGAGGCTGCCAGTGAAGACGAGGCAAATAAGGTATTGACAACCTCTGTTGTTACTAGATTGCTGTCCCTGCTCATCAGGGGAGATATACTTTCTTTAACCTTTCCTTTCTGGTTCACCTACCTGTAGAAGCCCTTCTTGTTATTCAATGCATTTCTTGCCAGATTTATCTCTTTCATTGTCATTCCTAGCATGCAATAATTTTAGGCATGTTGATGTCTAGAGGTACAGTCCTTACTAAGCCCTTACTTACAAAGACACTGCTGTGGTGGGCTGAAAGGCACCAACTCAGCTCTCAAGAGAAGCTAAGACAAAGCTTATTAACAAGTAGCACTATTTATGGGTTACAAGCAGAAGACTAGACTATGCAGCCGCCGTTGTTATTAGCTTATGTATTCCTTCAATCACTCTCTTATCACACAGGGAAAACAGACATTCCCAGGTCAGTTTTGAACATACTCTCCCATTCACTCTCAGGCACATCTTCTGTTCAAGGTGTGTCTTATCTGTACATTCTCACCAACAAACTCCCAACATGAGCTATACTCGCCTGGTCATGGTCCCTTTTTGTTATAAGCAAGAAAGAGTTACGTACTTGTTTAGAAAAGAGCTCAAGGACGAACGTCTTAATTTTGCAATGCAGTGCTGCAGGCACAGCTGGCTGTGACATGTAGGGTATCCACAGACTATGAATATTAGAGGCTTATAGAGGCAAAACAGATATTTAAAAAATCATTATCATTATTTTACATATTGCCAAGTCTGAATGCTCTATATTGTATATAACAGCATGAACCTCCCCCACTAACAAAGTCTGAGGTTTATGCTTGTCAAAGAGTTCTTATGTATTGGATTTTTAAACCTATAAGGTGATAGTAAATATATGCGTTTCTACGTATTTAATGGTAGTCCAAAACTAAATGTGTAGCACCTGCATAAGGACATATGGGAATTATATAACTGATTATCCTCTTCATGGACACTCTTCATTGTGACCTTGTCTGAGAGATACGTAGCATATGAAAAAAGTTTGAAATAATGGTTTTGCCTTTGACTCTAGCATGCTTTTCTTGATCTTTAAGCAGTATTTATTGCTATTCCTCACTGTCTAAAACTGGACATTTTGTGAAACACAGGATTCTGCATTGTGCAATTACTCGCCTGTCCTGGACTGGATTCAGTGCGCAAAATAGTCTTGGAAAAGTTTGGAGCTGTTGTTTCTCTGCAAATTAAAAAAAAATATATCATCTGTAAGCCAATAAGATTAAGGAAAACAAAGCAATATAAACAGATCTTCTATGGGGGGTTCTGTTATGATCCTTTCTGTAAGTCTATGTGAAAGACATTTTGTAAAAATTCTCATAAGGGGAAGAAAAATGGAAAAGCTGCAGAAAAGAATAACAAACCAAAACCAGAAAAAAAGCAAAGATAGCTCAAGAGGATAACAGTAGACAAACAAAGCAAAACATAACAGGTGCCTGATAACAATAAGCTGATTTCCTTGTGGTTTGTTCTGCTCAGGATGAACAGTAACACTACAGTAAAGCTGCTCTTTGTCTGTGCTGCCATCGCAATGACAGTATGATTCACAGATTAGACCTCCAGGGTAGGATCTTGCAGGTGTGCTTAGAGTAATCTGAATCCCTTGCAAAAAAGAAAACATGGGGAAGTGTCCGCTCCTGCCATAGAGCACAGCTGCAGAGCTGACAGGGTGCTCAGCTGGGACTCAGTTAATGTGTCTTTCTTATCTGATTGCATTTTGATGGAAGTATTTTACATCTCAGCAGAGTGCCCTAATTGCAATGTTACCAGACAGTTAGGGACTTGTCTCTCTTGCTCTGAATTTCTTCAGCCGAAGGTATTTAATTAATTTCCCTACCAGAAAGTAATGAAACAGTCAGTGGAAAAAAGAGAAAAGAGAGAGAAGAAACACAAGGGTGCTTCATGTGCATACTCTAGTCCTTGCTCCAATGAATACTGAAGCCTCTTAATTGAAAGGTAGCATTTTCTACAGGAGAGAAATTTAAAGACCTAAGTTAGGCTGAATTAATTGAGACTGTAACTGAACTCATCTAGCCAGTTACTGAGGTACAGGGGAAGTGCAGGAGGAAGATTCTTCATGCATATGCCTGTCCATATATTCTTGACTGCTTCCTGTTCCGTAAAAGTCCATATGTATGGTTTGCTATTGAGAAATTAAGTTAGGTAGTAGAACATCTACCAGCAGCTATTGCGATACCTAAATTCCTGTCATATATAGCCCCCTCCAAATGAATCTTAGGATTGCGCAGTTTTTGAAGTAGTGGGAACACAGAGCTAGTTGAGATCTTTTCCCTTCCAGTTTAGTGGAAGTGGTTGCATCTATTCAGCTTCTGAAAAGGTGATTTTGAAAAAATATAAAAAGGTATCAGTGACACAAAGTCATGATGAAATGAAAGAGACATTAGATAGGGTAAATACAAGCTGAACTAGACTGTATTTAAAGCACTGTTAAGGCAGAGACACAATTAAGTGGTTGTCAACATTATCTCCCAATTGTCATGGTTTCGTATCATTTCTCTTAATATTGTATATAAACAGGTCTTTCTGCAACACAGTGACAAATGAAATGTATAGGGTCAAGATTCAGTACGTGGTTAAATGATACAAATTTACTGTGTCCTGTGGGCTATATATCATACTTCTGATACTCTTCAGCCTGAAGGCTGTGTTGGACTGTACTTCAGTTGAATTTTAATGCAGCCTGCCAGCTATACCTTCAAATGTTTCAAATCATCACATATTTCAGTGGAGTTGTATCTATTTTTCTTCTGCTGAAACAATTTACGAAGAGTAATTATTGTGAAAAGGCATTTTCATTTACAAATAAAATGTAGCTGTGAGACAATGTGTTTGCACATTGGGGCAGATTGTAAATAGCTTTCAAGTTAGACAGTGCCGACCCGCAGAAAAAAAAATAGAGTCAAATAAAAATACATTATTCTTTACCAGGAATGACTAATTGTTTGATACTAAACTGCATTTACTTCTCAGAATTACCCGTAATCATAAAACCCCCTGTATTAAAAATCAGAATTTTGTGACTCTACTAGTCATTCTTAACACTGTCAGTAAATGTAATAGTAAGTCATGACTCTCAGGGAGATGAATTTACTTCTACCTGCAGGGATCTATGATGGTGGAATTTGCATTGATGTTGCATTGATTTGAATCAATAAATGAAATAAACTAGCTATTTTCTCTTTTATGTGCATATGTAATACACATGAAAATTAGAGGTAGAAAAAGAAACTAAATTCAATGTACAGTAAAGGAGCAACAAGTAAATGAAGTATCACTGATGTCATTAAAGTATTAATGATTAGAGGATCATGAAACTCAGACTACTGATAACCTATTAAAGAATAGCACTGTGCTAAAATGAAGAGTATAGTTAGTTACATAAAATCAAATACTCGTATGGAAAGAGGAAAAGGGCAGGGATAGAGATTACATATATTGATACACATTGACACCTGAGAAAGGTAAATATATAAAAATCCTCTACTCATATTGACTTTTACCCCAGAAAGTTTTCTGTGCAACATTTTCATTGACATGATGACAATAATACCGGAAGGTGAAGATCTTCAGAAGTCTCCAGAAATGTCAAATTAATAACATGACTGCACAGAACTGTAGAAAATAAAATTTTAATTTTCAAGCTCACACGTGGATGTATCTATTTAATTCAAATTTCTGTTTAAACATAGAACTATTAGCTACAGCTACCATTTAGATATAACCAGAATATCCCTATTCTTGGAAGTATAAGACAGGAAAGACAACAAGTAAAAAGGCAAATAAAAAAACCCACACCAAAATAAATGAGGTTGCAATATTATCCACATAATAGTGGATTTTTATTGTTAAAATTGTTATTCCTATGTCTATAAAACCCATAGTAGGAACAATATTAGTTACTTGTACTAGACTAGAAGTGCCACTCACTTTCCAGGCACTTCATTGTAGAATCATAGAATGGTTTAGGTTTAAGTTATGTTTCACTGCAACCCTCCTACAGTGAGGGACATCTTTAACTTCACCAGGATGCTCAAAGGCCCATCTAACCTGACTTGGAGTGTTTCCAGGGATGGAGCTTCTACTGCCTCTCTGAGCAACCTGTGCTAGTGGTAAAACCCACCCTCACTGTGAGAAATTTATTCCTTATATCTAGTCTGAGTCTACCCTATTTCAGTTTAAAAACGTTACGCCTTGTCCTGTTGTTACAGACCATTGTAAATATTGTTATCTTTCTTGTAAGCCCTCTTTAAGTATTGAAAGCCCAGAGTTCTTTCATCCAGGCTGACTCTCTCAGCCTTTCCTCTTAGGGGAGGTGCTTCAACCCTCTGATCATTTTTGCAGCCCTCCTTTGGATCTGCTCCAGCTGGTCTGTGTCTCTCCTGTGTAAAGGTGGAAGGGTATGAGCTTTTGCCATTTTAGGTTCGGTTTTCTTATCATGCCTGATAGCATCCATTGAACTGTCATCCTCACTATGGATTCTGCAGTTGTGATCATTCAGTTCCTCTTAACATCCTTTCTAATCATGCCACCTAATGCATCCAATATCTTTCCAGATTTGCATTGAGACTACCTCCTTTTCTGACGTGTAAGGATTGTTTTTCCAGACATGTTTGGTTTAGTTAATAATTGAATGTTAATTCAGTGCAAGTATATGTTTTGTTTTCTTTCCTGCTAATCTTTTCAGTCCCCCGCTTAAGAAAGTATATTTATTTTTCACCTCTAAAAGGTTTGGTAGATTACTGCCATTCAGTTGATTTCAAATGATACCTTTCAATTACTTAAATAGTGCTAGGCCTATTTGTTTCCTTCCAAGTTCTAATATCTATAGATCAGACCATAATTGTATCTGTAGTAATGTACTAGTCACTCTTCTCCAATTAATTTATTCTAGAAGAGTCAGCCTTCTTATATCTCTTAGTCTACATACACCATCTATTTTTCAGTCTCCTCCAAATATACGTATTTTGTCCATTACTCGTGTCTTTATATTATCTTATTTTATTCATTAGTTTTCACTGGTATATCATTCTTTTCCTAGTGCTAATTGACTAATTCTAACCGATACATAAATAAGAACGACGACTTTGGCTCACAGTTGCTTGTTAAAATCTTCTCATTAATGTGGTTTTTTCCACTCACTGGTTAAATTTTGACACCCTGACAGTTGAAATGGGGCATAGAGTTCTAATTATTTTTGTTGTTACATCATTTTTTAAATTGTTGCATTCATGTGTATCAGAATTAATACTGCATGACTCGAGGAATAGTTCTCCACAAAGGATGAAATAACATCAACAGAAACATTTCTTTTCGGTCTGTAGACCTGTGTAAGTAACAAATGAACTATTAAAAAATAGGGTTGATTAGTGAATCATTTTCACATGTGAAAGCTAAGGTTTTTATCACTATTATTTGAAATTAAAAGCCTAATCAAGTCTACAGAAACATAATTGGGGTCTGCATAATACATAATAAGCTAGCAAAGAGCCAGCTGAGTTTCCACTGAATATAATGGCAATACTGTACTTGTTCAAATGTGAATAGACTTAGGTGTTAAAGACTTTTTTGTGTGCTTGCATAATATGTGCCCTCACCCTGCAGGCTTGAGATAAATTAAGTCCTCTTTTAAGAATGCACTCATTTGCATGCTAAAAAAGAAATTATTTAACAGCAGTTGCTACCCAAAACTCTCACTCTGCTTAATACCTATCAGGTAGCATTAACAAGTTAACATTTCTCCTATATTTCATTTTCTTTGCTTTCAAAGATCAAAGGAAAACTTAGGAATGTTACAACTATGGAGATAGAAATGATTCTTTATATGTGCTACTGTTGATGTCATATTTGTACTATTCTAACAAAGGATACACCTCACCTCTCTCTCCAACTCATTGATCTTGGTAGGAACAGAAATCCAGTGTAAATTCTGAAGATAATTTGGTGGGCTGCGAATATTTTTTGAACACAGAGTTAGTTTTTGTCTGTATCTGATACCTAGGAAGCTGTTACAGCTGGGAACGTTTGCCTCTGGCAGTAAATTTCAGTTGCTGATTACCAAAATAGTTGGCCAGTGGAAAATATTAGGTATATCAGCATCTGAATCTCTTGTTGCAGCTTAATGATGGTTTCCAAAGTACTAGCAGGTACTCAGTTATTTCTTACGTATCTTAATACATAAGTGTTGCTTCTGAACTGGTGAACAGAGCAAACTTATCCTTCAAAAACTCCAACACAATATTGGTGCTCCCCTATGTCTTGGTTTAGAAGACAGGGGAAA
>NW_009705152.1:0-29076 GCF_000703405.1 Apaloderma vittatum
ACTTTACAAAGTCGCCTGCCGGCGTCACCGGGCGGGCCTGGCTCTCCCTTGGTGGGCTCCCAGCGCTCTCCTTTCACAGAATTGCCTGAGGGAAATGACACCGCAGGCTAATGCGGTCTGGTTCGGTTTTGGTCTGGTTTTTTTTTTCTTTTTTTTTTTCTTTTCCCCAAACGGTACAGATAACTTTTCCAGGTTTTAGGCTAGTCTGAACCTGTCGTGAAGCAGAGAGGAAGCTGACCTGATGATTTCGGTTGGGTTGGGTTTGGCAGGCGGTGCTCATCAGGCTGAAGAGGAGGCTGAAGGGAGGCCGGCACCGCTCCCTGAGAGCTCCCTCACAGGAGCCTCCAGTGAGGTGGGGTCGGTCTCTTCTCCCAAGTAACAAGGGGCAGGACAAGAGGAAATGGCCTCAAGTTGTGCCGGGGGAGGTTTAGGTAGGATATTAGGAAAAATTTCTTTACTGAAAGAGTGGTGAAGCATTGGAACAGGCTGCCCAGGGAAGCGATGGAGTCGCTGTCACTGAAGGTGTTCAGAAAACATATGGATGTGGAATTTCAGGACAGAGTTTAGTAGTCGTATGGTTGGATTTGATGATCTTACGCGTCGTTTCCAACCTTAATGATTCTGTGATCTCCACATGCCTGTTCCCAGTGGCTGTTTAGAGGTCTCACAGCACAGGTGCGTGAGTTTGGGACTTTAATGGCTAAATAACTTGAGGGCTACTAATGAGCAGAGGGAACACTGTGTAAAAATACTTACGGATTCTTAAGCCCGACTCTCAGGCAGCATTAGCAAGTGTTTACTCAAGCTGAGCAAAAAAAATGGTTTAACAAAAGAAGCGTGGTTTTACAGAGACTAAAGAAGAAGCAGTGAGCACGTTGCTTATTGACCACAGAAGAATAGTTGGTTTATTTTGGTGTGGAGATGATGTAGGGATGAGTGAGATGGTGTTGAGGCTTTCTATACAGCAGAGTACCTACCCTTTCTTTAAAAAGTGTTCAGTAAAAGCTTCCTGATCATGACCTGATTGTGGAACAAGAAGCACGTGGTCTCTAATGATGATTTTTTTGGGAGGGAAAGGAGCAATTTGCTTCATATCTCCTTTCAGCAGTGATTAATTTTTAGGTGTTTCTGACAGCAGGCAAAGAGACTTATGCTCTTACATCCCAAATGGCGATGCTCTTAGTGCTTGGTAAGGGAGTTGATTTTAGGACAGGTGGATCTTTTGCATATGCTGCACCCTGGATTTTCAAGGGAATCTGACATGTGTAGTGTTCCTAGTTTATATTTGACTAGGAGCACTTCCAAGAATCTCTGTTCACGCACTTGTTTGGATAAGGGCCCATTGCATCACCTCAGTTAGCTTTTGCACTGCTTTCCCTCTTGCTCTGTTTTTATACTCTTTCTTAATTTGTCACACTAGCAGGTAAATGGAAAGAAAGTGAATTTGTCTTCTGAAACACATTTTAAGTTGCTGCCATTCATCTAAAGCACCTACTTCATCCCCTTCAGTAAAATAATGATGTTGTTCATTAGTTCCTCTAGCTGCTCATGGCTAAATGCACTGTAGTCAGATTGCTCTATTTTCTCCCTCCTATCAGCCACTTAGGAAAGTCAAACATTTGTAATAATGCTCTTGGTTTGCTTTGTGGTTTGTTTTTTCACAAGACTCTCAATTCTGCTGATGTTTTTAAATAAGATATCTCTAGATGAATGGGACTTGTTTTTTTTCATGTCCAAGCAAATATTGAACTGTTGGGCATTTCATTTAATGTCTACATTTTCCTCCCTTGACTTTTTTATTACTCTCAATTTGAATGTTTAGAACAGTTCTTCCATCCCCTTCCTCTTTTGAGACAGCTGCTATTATTTTTCCATATAGGACTTTGGACTTATTTAATTGGATATACCTATGTTTAAAATAGGAAACAACTGGCAATAGGTTGAGTGTAAAGCTTATGTCGTGCTGTAATTGAGATGCTACAACTAGGTCTTGAGGTCTGTTCCTGTAACTTTTTCACCGAGCAAGATTGCTTACACTTAACGTTTCTAAGCCCCTTTATAGGTCCTAGGCAAACCTTGTAGTTGGGAAGCAGGCCAGCTGTTGACCTAGAACATGAGGTCTTTGGTTTTGGTTGAGCCTTTTCACAAGTTCTTTTTGCTTTTTAAAACATTTAGAAAGTCAGGTTTGTATGTGTTAACCATCTAACAGCAAAGCCGTTCAGTGAGTGACAATGTACATATGACTGTGGAGCCTGAGAAGTAGTTACTGGATGAGAAACCTGTGTGTCTAGCTTAACAGTTGTATTAATGAAGCCTTAAACTTCCATCTGTCTCTCTAGGAAGACTGAAATCTCCCTGCCCCCCGTGAAATCCATGTCAATCAGTTTACAGGCAGGAGGTCGGCAGCCTGGAAGGTGGAACCACAAAATTCAGGTAGCATATTGGCACTTTTTGTCATGGATGCGGCCTCCACATCTAGAAAAGCTACTTGAAGTTCTGAGATGGGGCTGATCAACAACCATACTCCTTCAGTATAACTAAAAATTTCATCTAAGGAAGAGGTAGAGTTTTACTCAGACTGAAGGGCATATGTGTATCTAAGAGGCAAGGCTCTCATAACCTCCTTGCTTTCCACGCCAGAGGTGAGGCAAGGTACTGAAAGCTTACTTTCTTTAACATAAATATGTTATGGTCCAGAAGGAAAGAAAACAGGGACCAAAATCCCGACTATACTTCCCTCAGAGGAAAAATACAGTCCAAAACCCAGCAAGCAAACTTGAGTTCCTTTCCGTAATAGCACTGCAGTGAATACACTCCTTCCCTTGGGGGAAAGTATGAGGAAACAAACAGCACCAGAGAACGTCTAGCCAGTTTAAATTTGCAAGTGGGAGGTGTGCAGACATTATGGTTGTGTGTTAGAAGAACCTACACAGAACAGGGTGGTATGTATTTTCCACATTGTGTAACGGTTGCGTACTGCAAGACTCCTGAGTGCTTGGCGTGGCGATTCCCAGTTCTGGTGCGATTGTCCTTGCAAAATGATTGGCAGACCCTCAGGCTGCGTGTATCTGAAGTAAACTGTGTCCTGCTCAGTTACTGAGAGGTCTGCGGAGGCTTAAAAATGTTGTGTTTGTAACCTTTGAAACTGCTGTCTGGTGGCTGGTCTTTATAGTATTACTGACAACAGATGGCAAATGGCTCTGCTGATGTAATTCTTGCTAGTGTTTCATTCCTGTGAAGTTGCACAGCTTCAAAATCTCAGAAAGTGCCTCCATATTTTTTTCAGCGTAATGATTTCAGGCCAAACTAAATAAAAACATTTTATATTATTCAAATTCCCATGGTGTCATGTGACATTTTTGTAATGATTGCCTCGCAGCAGTTTCAGATAAGTGCACGTTTGGTAGCAATTTAAGGCCTGTGTCCTTTAAGTAATGCTTATTAGTACGTAACAGATGCCGTTTAGAAACATTATGCCTTTTAATAGGCTCTGCTTTTAGACTTCATGTTCTCATTCCAGGCAGACTGTGGATCAGGCAGGCTTGGAGGTATGCTGTCGTTTATGCAAAGCCTAAGTCAATTTTCTGCTCTGAAGTCAAGCCATGTGTTTTTTCCTTGTTTCTTCCATTCTGGTCATAGCTGCCTTGCTGTGTTTTTCCCCCTAGTCATATCTTTGGCAGATTGTCAAGCCATTACAATCAAAACCTTTTGCATTTTTAACCACCAGCAGTGGTTTCTTTTGTCCTTACAGAAGAGCCTGTGTAAACTGAATTTGAACACTCTCAGCCTCGCTGTCAAGACCACAGCAAGCACAGAGTTAGCCCTCTGTTGCCAGCCTGTCCTTCCTTCTCTGCTCTTTCCTCCTCCCAAAAGGGGAGAAAGGGAAAAGCAGAGCCATGCTGCTTTTGGAGCACCTTCAAAGACATGCAGAATAGCTAACACAATGGCACAGAGAAACAAGAGAGATGTTTACATATTTCCTCCACTACTTGCAGCTGTTTATTAAAGCAAGTTCTGAGACAGGCTAAGAGGCTTGTGATAGCTCGTGCAGGTGACGTATTGATTTGCAGGCGCATAATAAACTTAGCAAAGTGGAAATAACTGGAAGAAGGGATTTTTTGGTTGTTGTTTCTTTCCTTTCTTTTTCCTCAAATTAATTGCTTTCTTTTGAGATTATTCTGGTTGTACACATTGCTCCTTGCAAGTAGTTTGAAGAAAAGCTCCTGGGCTTTCTGAGGCAGGCTTATGCGATCTACTGGTGGGAGCGGTAGATTTGTCAGATGTAGAGCATCTGCAACTCAAATTATGTGGTATCTGAAACCTGATATCCCTGAAAATCTAGACACTTGTCTGATATTTTCATCGCTGCTTCGTTTGTTCGGGGACTATTGTGCTTTCTCATAGCAAATCAGGGCTTTCAGGTGCTCTTGCTGTGCTGCACGTAGTGCTGTGGTTTGGGTGACATGAAGATAAGAGCTGTGTGCAGGGCAGCCTTGGGTTTCCCACACCTGCTTTGAATGATGGTGGTAATAGGGAAGTGTATTTAAGGGAGTGATACTAGCCTTGGTGCCAGGCTGTGACTGGGTGTTTCAGTAATAATTTTAAATGCTCCTTGGTCTTAAAATATAGTTATTTTCTGGAACTGTACTAACTGTCAGTCTGGCTGGCTTATCCCCACAGGACGAAATCATCTTTGTGCTAGACCGTTTGCCAAACTCACTTGTCATTTCCTGCCTTTGCACTGATCCTTGTTTATTGCTGTGGGAGTCATTGGCTTCTTCTTTTCCCTTGTAGGATGACTTTTGACCAATGCATCCTCCTTTCTTTGTTCCTTCTTTGTGAAAGATTGAATCACCACCGTCTGCATTTGAACTCGTGCTTCACAAAAGCTCTGCTGCCGTTCATGGAATCGTTTTTGTTGTTTTTCTTTCAAATCAGCCTCTTGGAATGATGAAAATACTTCAGTGATGTGTTTCAGTGTCATTTAGGGCCTCCCGTTTTTTCATTGCTTAGATTTTAAGAGTCAAGCTTTAATTTGAGATCAGGCTTGGACTATGAACTTCTGCTGACATAGCTTTATTAGCGATGGGTATGATGAAGTGAGATGTAGCACTGATGTAACTGTTGGAAAAAGCCCTGATATGGACACAGTCAATCTGGAAAACTTGTATGTTTTATTTTGTTTAGAGAGGAAACAAATAACGGAGATGGCATATTTAGATGTATGTATTTATTTTTTTTTTCTTTCTTACATGTGCAAGAAAATCCATACTAGCACCTTCGGTAGTTGAAGGTAAACTTTTCCAGTAATGCTTCTGCCCATTTATTGGTTATATGAAGAGCGGGACATACTAAGAACTCAATTCTGGTGTTCACAGATTCAGAGGCATTAGCAGCAATCCCATAGAACAAATGGAATTTCCTTGAACAAAACCTGGTGTGAACATGAACATTAAAGTCTTAATTAATTACAGTCCTGAATGTCCTTTTCTTCAGGAGTATTATCTTCTCTGAGTTATCCTGTAAGCTCCCTTCTTCTTTTTTACATCTAAACTCTGTGAGAAATAGAGTTAAATCTGCAGAAATATGAATTCCTGATATGTCATAGTTACAGCTGGTAGCACTTCCATGGCTATACAGTATGCTACAGTTTTTATTTATCAAGTCTGTGTCTGGACCATAATATCTTAGCTTTTTTCAGTTGGTTTAGGTTAGAAGTTTGTGCAAAACGTGGCAGTCCAGATGGGCGTTCTGTGTGTAATGGGACAGGGGTAGCCTGTTTACACACATGTATTTTAATTCATCTGTACTATGAGTTGGGTGTGGCTTTGTTTTTGCAAGTGTAACGCTGCCAAAGATCCCTCTCTGGAAAAATAGGTGTAGTTGGAACCTGCTTGCTGGAACTTTGAGTATGGGAGTACTGCAGGTTGAGGAGGAGGAAATACCCTTTCATATGCGCTTGCCTTTATGCGATTCCTTCAATATGCACTTGCTTTTCTAGCTTTGAAAACATTTTAAAAAGTGTGGTTTCATCTAGGTGTATTTCTAAAAAGAGCTAAATAACTAAATCAATTACTTAATTACCATGTCTATTTTTTTTCAGTTTCATAAATTGCAGATTACTTTAAATTTTGGAAAATAAATAACATGCACTTTCTAGACCCTGGTCATAAGGGGTGCTGAGGGCCTTCAGAGCTCCTTGAAGTGAGTGGAAGTTGAAGGTGTTTGACATTTTTTCAGAGTTAAGCTTGTCTAGTCTCTGCCTTTGTTTATCTACGTTCTACTAAATATATGTGTATACTTAAAGCTTTTTTCTTCCCATTTCTGAAATAATTTCTTCCCATTTCTGAAATAATTTCTTCCCATTTCTGAAATAATTTCTTCCCATTTCTGAAATAATTTCTTCCCATTTCTGAAATAATTTCTTCCCATTTCTGAAATGTGTTGGAGGGAATGAGATGGCTAATATGACAACATCTGCATTTGGATGCCTGACATTTGGTCTGCTCTCCGAGTGACAGAATTTGCAGTAATGATATGTATAGCTACAGCTGAACTCATCTATTTAATCTGTTTGGTTTCTTAATTGGGAATGGGATTAGGATTATTTATTTCTCTTCTGCCTTCATTTATTGATTCTACAGCAGAAAATTATTTACAGACAGAAACGTGTTTAGTTTGTCTTCTGAAGCTTTTCTTGCCATATGACTTGTGATAGAATAGCAAGTAATATATAAATGGCAGTTTTGGATCGAAACATAGAAACCTGTTCATGCCAATGTCTTTTTTTCATCATTTATGTCCCAAGAGATGTTGCTCTATTGGTAATGGTGACAAGCAGTACAGTGGGGAGGAACATTGTTTTCATTACTGATGTACAGCACGTGGTGAAGAGCTGCCTTGCCGTTTTGGACAGATAGCACGTTGCGGCATTTACTCACTAGCTCCGTTGCCACCACACGTTGTTCTGACACTGAAGTTTCACGTACACTAGAACTTGGGTTTTTGACATGTACTTGCTCAATTAAATTCAGGATGTGAGAGTCAGGTTTTGCATGTACTCCCGGGAACGTGCCAAAGACCTCTTCCTTCCTTTGGAAGGTTAAACAAATAGGCTTGGCTAATGATAACCACATGCACAGCGTCGTTCAAGCTCGTTGGAGGGCAGGGAGAAGAGTTGATGTTCAGCACTGCTGTTTAACACCCTTGTGAGAGGGTAATGGAAAGCACCCTTGTTAGATGTGCACGCTTTAGAAGGGCAAAAATGTTATCTTGAGATCCCAGACGATGTCGTGGTTGTGCTGCCCTAGCGTGGCACTGACAGCCTACAGGAGGAGAGGGAACAATTTATGTTATATGACTTCTTTGTCGGTTTATGTTGTGACTTCAGAGGCAGCGATAAGGAAAACGTCACCCCCTTTTGAAGTGGTAGATAAGGCATGAGCTTAACTGATAAGAAACCAGACAGAAGATGAAGTGATTTGTTGGGGGCCAGAAAAACACACCTGTGTTAAGAATAAATCTTAGGAGTTCTGGTTTCAGTTGCCTGCTTTAGTTACTGGAGCACTCCCCCCTAAATACCGACGTGATATACTGTCATTTTGTGTTGGGGCACATGTTTGTCTCATATTGCGAAGTGTATTCTGATTTTAAAAAAAAAAAAAAAAAGAAGAAGAAAAGGGAAAATACTTCGTGGACAAAAAAACCTCACTGTACTCTCTGCAACTGAAAACCTGCTGAATGTTTTTTATTTATTCATTTATTGTGAAATATATTGGCATGAAAATAAAGTCAATAAATAAAACCAGTACTGCTCTTGCAAGCATTAGAAATGACAAAACTGAATAAAAAATGAAACTTGACAGAAATGTGAAGTTCTTTTTATCTGTCTTGGTTTTGCACCACTGAAATCAGACCTAAGTATTTTTCATGGTTTTACATGTAAAATTATGCACAAATTTGCACAAATGTACAAAGATGCACAGTCCAGATACAAACCCTCTGGTGACTGATGGCTCTTATGTAAACATGCAGTTCTTAACGGATGCATGTCGTATCGTTCTCTGTGTTTGTAGGACACGAAAAAGTAGTTGTAGGATAAATGATTAATTTGCTTCAGACATAACACTTTTCATGCTTCATCTGCAGTGAGGTTGATGGATTTTGCTTTACAATCTGGCTGCATCCTAAATGCTTTTACAAATCTCTGAAATGGGCTTTTCAACAACTAAGTCTTTCCTGGGAGTACCAGAAATACCTCAGTGCTTCTTAGTCAACGCGATAGTCTGAAAAAACTCCAGCGTCAACTTGGTTGGCTTAAGGAAACAGTATTAATTAGCTACACGTGAGTGCAGAAATAGAAAATTCTTAACAATGAAAGCAAATATCTCTTGTTTAATAAATCGTATGTTGAGTGCATGGCCACAAAGGACTTAAGTATATTGACAGGACATACTAATTTAAAACTTAAACGAGTATTTAAAATATCTTTACTAAGAGACAGAGTTGATTGGCCCATGTTGTTTTGTTAGATAATGGCAAAATAGTCAAACTAATTCATTGATACTAAAATGACTAGTCTAGTGAAAACTAGAGAGCCGGAGGGGTATAACGGTGGTTTAAATTGCTAGAGCATTAAATTAATAAGTCTTTGGTGCATTCTAGTAGAATTATTTCTATTATGACACAGGGCTTAGTTGTGTAGGATAAAGAAAGATGATCAAAAAGAATCTTCGGAATATGTTTAGGTTGAAACATGTCTTTTACCTTTGGACGCTATAGTAGTCTGCAGTTGCACTTGTGGAATCTCACATACAAGTGTGTGTGCCATGTGTTTTCTGTTGTATTGAGAATAAATTCTTTTGCCCATGGAAAAATATTTCCTGCTTACTTTAACTGTTAGAAGGGAATTCTTGCTGAATCTGTAATGAAGGGTATTTGTCTCTAATTTCTAGTTTAAGGTAGAGTATTGTCTTCAATTTTGTGATTACATTTGTTTTTATCTACCTGATGCAGAATGTAAGCACGTGGATCACATCTGTCTGGATTCCTGTGTATTGATCTTTTTGCATCATCAGTGAAGTGAACTTTGTTTGACTTTCACCTCTCAAGAACGATATTTGTCCACTTTATGAAACCACCATAAAATTCATCGTTCTCTTCTGGAGAAAACTAGAGGTGGACTAGCCATGAGTTTAGAAAAAGCTGAGTTTAGCGATCAGGGCTGGAACAAGAGCCTTGGTTTATACCTTATTGGCAGAGTTGCACGATGCTTTAGGCTGAGGTGCCTATGGGTGCTGGAGGGTTGTAGAAAGATGACTGAGTGTTGCCTGCTTGTTTGTATAGCTGGTTTTAGCTGTAGCTTTTCACTTTAAAAATCAGATTCTTAGTGCAAACTGATGGCCGATCTAGAGTGAGAGGAGATGCACTTACACATCCTCGCTTGAGAATGTGGCCCAGACTGCTCCATGGAAACAGAAGGAGGAGCAGTAGCAGTGTTAATTTGTGCTTTAAAGTCTTATTCTGTGGGCTTCAAGTGGAAATGTGCCCATTCAGATTTCTCATTTGTTTATCTCTAGATGGTTTGGGGTTTTTCACAGTGGAATTGTGTACACATCCTCCTCCTTTGTTCTGAATGCTAGTGCCCTGTAAAAGACCAAGTCAGGTACCTCTCTGTAAACCTGTCATTGTCAGAATCCACTCAGATGATGTCTTGCCCTTGTTTCCAGCTTTGGCTCTTTAGATGGCAGCCTCTTTAGCGCGAATGTCAGGAATCCCTCTAATGCAGTAGGCCTCCTGTTCTAAATTTACTCTCCTTAGGGTTTGTGGTCCCTCCTCTGTGTCTGCAGCAAGTGTCCCCCTTTTTGACTCGCCTCTCCTACCTCCCTTCGCTTCCCTCTCCAGCCCTTTTGTGCACTTGCCGATTTGACCGAAGTGCTCACTGAGTGTCCAGCAGATCAGCTGCCACAGTGTGCTAGTTTGTTGCTGCTGGGTAAGATTGAATTTGAATGAAATGCTGTAATTTGAATTAGGTTGCAAGGCTGTCCGTGGAACTTTGCAATTTTGGCCTCCCAGGATGCTGATAGGGTCCTCAGACTGAAGCACTCCCAGAACAGCACTGCTTTTCTTTTTAAGTGAACAAATTGTTTCGCATTTGATTATGGAACCTTTATAACATCTCAGCCACCAATGATTAGCAACTATTGTTAGACTTTGTCAAGACTAGTGTTTATTTTTTTTGGTTTTTGTTTCTCTATACCAAAGGACCGGGAGGACAAATATAATTTATTCACTTTGTACTGGCGAAAACTGGGAAACACATTAGTTAACGTAAAAAAGAATTCAGACTGGTGATTTTTCTCCCGCCTGTGGCAGGTGAACAATATTAATGGTAAGTACATGTGTGTGCAGGTTCTGGGGACATGTTCACAAGAGCCAGCCTTAGCACAACCGACTTCTTGAGGACACTCCAGGATACCTCAACTGCGACCTGTGCTCTGCGTTGTCGCTGAAGGACTTTCCATCTCTCTCCCCTCCTCACCCTTCCATATATGCAGAAGCTGAGACAGATACATTTTCTTCATGAAAACTTCTTGGATTTCCCCTTTATTGCAATATGTGCTCCCGAACTCAGGCACTTTTAAAGTATTACACAGGAAAGCCAAGTTAACTGGAAGTCTAAAAGCGATTTTTGAGAGGAAAGAAACTGCTTCTCTGGAAAGCCGTATTAATGGAAAGCCAATCACACGTTTTCTCTAATGCCTCATTATTTAATCTGTGACATGATTACATCCTTCAGAGAGTAGCTGCTATCTTAGAATACGGGCATATTATGCACCAGAAAGTGTAACTTTGAAGGAAGGAGGTGTTTTGTTTGGTGAGGAGAAAACATGATTGTGCTTATTAAATTGCTTTGGCTTAACAATGGCAGGAGGTAGCCTTGTACGCAGCATCTCAGGAACAGTATTTATTAGCATGGCCAATAGGTTTCTTTGTGCTGAAGTGTCACGTGCTGCTCTTTCGCAAAGAATTAATTTACTAGCAAATTTACATTGGTAAATTAGTCAAGTTTTCAACTATAATCTTGAATTTCTTTCCCTTACATGATTTCTTTGCCTGATGGTACTGCACAGTACACTGGGGAAGGCGGCTGCAGAAGAAAACTGCTGCTGCTAAGTACTGGCGTGGATTTTATAATGTGACTCAACTTGCCAGTGTTGAAATGCTGTTCTCTCTCCCATTTTGTCACATCCAAACATACTATGAAAACCATTTGCAGAGTAGCTTCTGTTCAGCATTCTGACTACATAGCTTTGCTGTCAAGCCTCGGGATGTGAGCTGATTGCTTGCAAAGGGCAGGAAAGTAATGTTTAAAGCATTTTAAGCAGTGCTGGGAGGTAGTGAATTATCAGTTGTAGTTTCTTACCCTTTTGCTGAGAAATCAGATGCTGATCACTGCCAGAGGGAGGGTGGAGGGACCCTAGGTGAATACTCTGACCTGGTACTGCAAATCCCGTGCTCCTGCTTTTACATGGAAAGGTATAATTTTCAATGTGGTCCTTCCGTGATTCATAGTTTCTGAATCTTAATACAGGCGGTTCTGGCAATGGCCCTCATGAGACTGCTCATTGTCTCAGCTGTTTGCTTTGCACTTACTATCAGTGCAGCTATTTCGCATTAAACTTGGGTCACAGGAGCTGCTGTGTGAGAGCAAACCATGATTAAAACTGGAGAATTCAGACTAGGTTTCCAACAATAGCAGCGTGGCAGAAGATTTGTGCTTAGTTTGGGACTTCCAAGAGTTGCAGGTGTTGCTTTTTGAGTTAAAGGCCCTTAAATGGAAACTCTTTCTTTCCCGTAACAGAAGACTGGCAGAATACATTACCCATTTCTTCTGCTGTTCCTTATGCTGAGCTGGTGACAAGCCACCAATGAGTCTGATTTGTTGTATCAGAAAGAGGTTGCTTGGTTCCTCACGAGCACTGAACTGGACTTTGCATTTAGGTAGCAGTTTTCAGATGTATGTACTTCTTGTTTCCATGCAATTTCCAAATATGTTGCATGAATACTCTTTGACCTTGAGTCGAACAGATTAAAAGTTACGTTGCATGAAAGATGATGGTTTCTAGGTTTGGAACTGTTATGTAGGTAAATATTTTAATGGTTTTTGACATTATTTCGTTGTTGTCAAAGTGCCCAGCTGAAGTTACTCAACAGAGAAATAGAAAACTAATGATATACAACAGATTATGGACTGACACATAAAGGGGCAGTCTTCCAAGAAAGAGTGGAAGCTTTGGAATTCTTTTCCTTTTATATTTTTGGAGAGTACTAAAACTCAGGTTGTATTTTGGAGCAGGTTTTTTTTTTTCCCCTATTCCAGCTTTAAAGCAATTTACTTACACTTAGAGAAATTTGAATTCAAAGGAGACAAATGTGGTTTGGTGCTGTCACGGTTCTACTTTGTAAAATTGCATGTCAAGAGGTAAATAACATATAGATAGGTTTTACAAGCCTGACTGTTTTTGACTAGGATTATACAAAAGGCTGTAATGGGAGCGATGAGGGCCTAGCTACACCAAGCAGCTGCTTGGGAAATGGAGGTTTTAAAACTTGTGTTTCTTAGTTCATTTAAAAAGTATAAATATCTTGTGTTTTATTTTAACTACAGGTTGCCTTTACTTGGTGGATACGTTATCAGGAGATCCAGAGGTTCTGCAAGCAGATGCTGAAACATACTATGAAAAACTCTTGAAGAAATCATCGTTGATGCCTGATATTTTTTTGATCCCTGGAGGAGAGGAGGTAATCATAGAATCATAGAATGGCCTAGGCTGGAAGGGACCTTAGAGATCATTTAATCCAACCTCCCTGTCATGGGCAGGGACGCCTCTCAATTAGAATAGGCTGACGTTTTCCATACTGGAAGTTAGATACTTGCAAACTAGTGTGTTGGTTGTGCTCATAGTCTGTGAACAGGGGTAAACTGGTGTGACTGGATTAAAAATCTCTTAAAATCAGCAAATTCTGCATTATTGCAAATAGTTTGCATGCTGCAAATGAGAGATAAGCTTGAACTGCAAATCTGAAACCTTCTGAGTGTGGATGAGGGTTTGAATACTCAGCAGAGCATTGCATCTCAACCTGCTTACTTATAGGACTGAATCAAAAGTAAATTTGATAGACATTGATACTGTGGCACACCTCTGTATTCTGCCTCTACTGTGCAGTTTATAAAGGTGGTGTTGTATAGTCTTTTTGTTAACATCCAATACTTACATTGATAATTTTGAATATGAGTTCTCCCAATGGAATTCCAATTAGATATGATTGATACATAGAATACATCCTGTAGGTGCCATTGCTTTAAGGTCCATTCCAGAGCCACCTGTGGGGGCTGCATTAAAAATTCTGACCGGTCAATGTATGAAACCTTCCTTTCTGGGCATTTTCTAGGTCAGAAGGGATGCGCTGGTCTAGCTGTTACTGTACTGTCAAACCAGTAAGTGAATTAGTTGAAATAGTTGTTTGGAATATGGTGGCTTTTCTACAATTTAGGAAAATTATATGCAGTAGTTTCCAGAAAACCGCTGTTTGAGGTGAGTAGCTTCATCTTGGAGCTGTGAATGTGACTAGCTTTAAATACTCTTTCAATGCCCTCTAGTGGACCATGCAGGGTTAAATACAAACCTGAAAAATGCAAAGATGCCCCCAATTTAGAGCTTCTGTGCCTTTATCTCAGGCTTTCATGCCTGCTTGCACTTTGAGAGGCTCACTTGCTCTTCCATTAGAAGGGAAGGTAAGTTAAAAACCCAGGCGGTGCTGTGTGCGTTCCTAGCCACAGCGAGATCAGTTAAAGGTGGAAATCTGGCTTTTGATTCAGAACTGTCTTGATTTTGTGGCTTGTCATCAGACCTTAAATCACATGACTCCTTTGAGTCTCATAGCAACACATTTCTCTTTGCATTTGTTTAATTCAGGTCTAATCTAATCTGCAGTCAGACAGCTAGTCAAGGGCATAAGTAATGGTGATGTTTTTGCTGTATTGTGGGATTTTTTTTTTTTCCTTATACTCTAAAAAATAGTTCAAATGTCAATGTTTTGTAATTATAAATTAATACAGTAAAGCTCCCATCCCCAGTGAACATCTCAGCTAACAATCTCTGTTACATACCTACAACCTGGAGGGTGAGGATTTTGGTGTTTGAATAATGGCTGCAATTGCCAAGCTTTTTCGTCTCAGTACATTGGAATTAAAGCAGGTTTCAAGTGGCAGGATCGGCAACCACGAATAATTATTTAGCAAGTGTTAAGTGGCTGTCAGCCCACTCGCTCGGGTCACCGCACTTCTTTTTGGTATGGCATGGTCTTTGGTCAAGCATGCAGGACACAAATAGCAAGGATTATTGCAAGTCAGGATGAAAGCACATTGGCAGCCTTGATACGCAGAAACCTCTGCGTGGCTCATGCCGATGTTGTTAGCGCTGTGAAAGTGCACGTTACCTTATAAAACAAAATAACAGGCATAGCAGCATTGGAAATAGTAGTGGCCTTTTCATTATAGTAGTGCTCCCGTGTTCCGTAGTGACATCGATGCTGTTTTATCTGAAGCATGCAAAGAACGACTGAATCCCCAGAACACATCTGAGATTTCGGGAAGCTCATGAATACAGATTTCAGGCAGTTTGCAGTTCCTTTTTCCTGGAGTCCAGTGTTTGCACAGATGATCCCAGGATTCTGGCGCTCCTATAGTGAACACTGGTTTCAACTTTAAGTTGTTATCTTGAATAATCCATATTCATCCTACTCCTTCCATGCACCAAGAAATATTAAATGTATCACATGACTGATTTGAGTTTCAGAGCAAACTGACGAACGGGTGCAATTAGAGAGAGAGGCACACCCACACATACACAATGGACCAGATTTTTCAAAGTACAGTACATACTGTGCTAAATTATGCACGCTCTTTGCCTGTACCTAAACTTACATGAGAGCGTTTGCAATATTCATATGGAAATCGTCATCTCTATGCATGCAGAGCTGTTTGAGCACAGTAATTTTCTGTTTGTGTCACGTCATTTAGAAGTTTAGTCTAAGACTGAGAGCTTGAGAGCTGCATTTTGATTTTAGCTTTGCCTCCAACATAACCACTTTGTGCCAATTATCTGCCCTCCCTGTGCCTCGCAGATAAACTGCCCAGGCACTGCCCTAATGCTTTGATACTCCCTGTACCCTGAAGCTTAATTCATTGTTTGCAAAACACCGCAAGTACTCAGCTGGACGATGCTGTAAGAAGTGCAAGTTGTATTTGTTTTTATTTGAAGTGTCTGGTCTTTCATAACACCATTTGTCTGCTTGTAACAATGTTCAAAGCCAGGTTATGTACTAATCATAGTAAGTTGACATTAAGGTCTTCACTAACTTTGGTAGCTTGATTTCTTTTAAATTAATGTTACTCAAATATTAGAATATTATGTAGGTTTCAGTATCTTGAAGTTCAGCATTGAGAGGATATTATACTAAGCTTATACCATGCTTGTTAGTGAAATATATCATAAGTGCATCTAGTGCATGAAATACTTCTTGTGCGCTTTGCAGTACAAACAGCTACAGGGCTTGTTTGTTTTTTAGGTTAAACTTGAAGATTCCTGTGTGTCTTTTGTCCCTCTCTACCGAAATAATCCTGCTTGCAAAATGTTGCTGTTAACTGACCCAAAGGATAAAGAGACAGGTTAGAATCGGTCAAAATATTTTGAAATTTGCGTACTTGTACTTTCTTTACTTTGGAGATGGTCTACTTGTGTATGTGTTTAAATATTTTGGGTTTTGTTTTGAATATGAAGTGGATTCAGTTTACCTGTCGGTGAGCTGCTGGAGAGAAGAGAGAAATGACAATTGAGACTTTTGAATTCTATGCAGAGCTAAGCTGGTGGCTGAAAAAAAATCACCTTGGGTAGATCTGTTATTCTTTCTGAGTTTGTTCAATGGGATAATATTTTTCTCATTCAGGATGATGTGAAATCAGGATGAATTCTGAAATCCTTAAACAAGAGCAAATATATTTGTGAAACTGTGTTGGATAGTACTGATTCTTATTCATATTATTTTACTTCATGATATCCTCTTCAGTCCTAGGTTGCAGAAGTCCTAGATTTTGCCTCCTGTTTCAAGTACTGGTGCGTGAGGGGTAAATTTGGAATGAGACCATTCTCAGGAATTGAGTAAAGTCCATTTTATTTGGCAGTTCTCCCAAGATATTCTTTAAGCTCCACCAGCTTTGCCTTACTTACTGCTGGTAATGCCGGTGTTTTCCTATTGCAGCCGTGTGTCAGCCTGACAGGGACAACTACAAGTGTGTTACAGGTGGTAGAAGTCAGGACGTGCTTACTGGTGTTTCTGTTTCATGAGTCCCTGTTTAGAGTATCAACAGGTATTAAGATTTGATCAATAATTGTATCTAGGTTTTATCGTCCTGCTGTCAGACTCATCGTATCTTCAGACACAGCTTGATTTCTTCTTACTTGCTGGGTGAGGCAAGTGTCTTTGACTACGGAGAGCGAAAAAATGCAAATGTAAAATAAGTAACAGCTCTCGATACCACTGTCATTAACAGGAAACTTGACTCCAAGTTGTGCAGTCCCAAAAGCCAGGTTGTCACCCACCTAGATATAATGAGGAATGTTGTGAAACTGCTGAGTGGTAGGCTCTAGACTTTTTGGAACATCTACAACAAAGACATGAACCTGTGCATTGACCCATTGTGTCACTTAGGGAACACAGAACACACGAAACCTCTTAAACTTTCAGCTTCCAAATGTGGCAGCAAACTAATGACATCTGCCATTAAAAACATACTTTTTTTTTTTTAGTATAAAGGATAAACTATAAATTATGCCTGAAAGGCTTTAATAGATAGTATTCTTGCTAATACAACAAAGGCAAGGCAAAGAAGTTTAGCACTCCATGTTCAGCTCTAAAGTGTGGCAGGCAACAATCTCGCACTCCTAGAACAGGTGCTATTGGTGTAACTAAGCATTCATTGTTCCGTCTAAACCTTGTAACTGGGAAATTTCTTCATAAGAACAAAAACCAGATTAAAATCATCTGTGGTTAGAGGCGAGCTCCGCAGGTCTCCAGCTCCTTTTACATATGATTTCAGTTGGATGTTTGCTGATGGTGATTCATATAGTTGAAGGTAGGAGACCTTTCCAAGTTCCAAGTGTAGTCAAAAAGACTTTCTGGTCCCTCTAAAACTATTAATAAAGAATTACTTTTCTGACATTAATTTATATACTCCATTAACATTTTTTTCTGAAAGAGAGGTAGGCCCTGGTGTGATAAAGAAGCATCTACACCAAAGGCCAGCCGTCCTTGCAGAGTGCAGCTGTGCATACCTACTGACTCACGCTCAAAGGAATGTCGTTGAAAACAGCATTAAGATGGTTTAGGCTGCACGAGAGGAATGGTGATCTGTAAACAGCTACGACGCAAAAAAGAAAGACATTAAATAAACGCAGGGGAAAGCAATGCATTTAGCACAAATCTTCTGTTAAACCATCTAATAGTATTAGGAACAACAAGTATTAATGAGATAAATGTACACAAGGACAAAATAATTTCCCACAGGAACAAGTCAAACAAGTCGGCGTTGGAGCCTAAATTATATGATAGCTATCTACATTAAAAGCTTAAACCTAGCAGAATAAATACCTTATTACATTATAAACAACAGACTGACTGACTGCTGTGACCCTCTTGCAAAACTTTAGCTTGAGTCATCAGTCCCTAGTCACAGAAACAGTCTCACAGACATCAGTAAGTCTGGTTATTTAAGTAAAGCCTACATCATCTGGCTTTTAGTATTTCCTTTTAAAAGTATGTTTTAAAGGATTTTACTGGAGGTTCTTTGTTTCTGGATTTTATATGCAATAAACATATGGCCAGCCTTCCCACACACATCAAATTTGATGGTGTGACTTTTTCCTTTAGTTGAATTTTAATAAATTTTCATTAGTTCTCTGAGGTCTGCAGAGGTGTGTTTATGTGTGTGTGCTACCTGTGCATATGGGTATGCACATTTGAAACATTTTATCCAAATATTCTTCTAACAGTTCAATAGATTTGTTCTCACCAGTGAACTGATCAAATTGTTTCAAAACCGATTCGTTCAGAGAGAAGCAATATTTAACTCAGTTAATAAACATGGGCAGAAACACAAAACACTAAACAGGTTGCATCATCTTTTTTCCTCCCTTGAGCTTTTAACTTTTTCTTGTGAACTCAAATTTCATACAGATGGGAAAGACAAACGATCTTGCTGCAGGTGAGCTCTTCTCTTTCTTATGTGCTGTCCGGTTCATCTGCATTTTATTTCTACTTCACCCCAGGAGTGCTCCTAGAAGCAAATTTCCTGATTGTCCCCACGTGCTGTTCCTCAGTACATATCAAGGAGCAGTCTTGGAGTGTGTGAGCTGGATTCTTTCTGGCTGACATAAAATTAGAGGATGCACTCCAGGAGCACTCTGCTGTGCCTCAGCCTCTAATAGGCTTTTAGTTTTTCAGCACCAGGCTAGAATGCGTGAACATCAGGTTCTCTGCGCCAAATGTTTTGCTCTGTGAATTCAGTTTTGTTAACGTTAGTCTTACTAACGCAAACATGGTCCACTTGTTTTTCCTCTTGCAATTCATTTGGACATTTCTCAAGTCCAGTGGGGGAAGGCAGCCAAGGGTGACCCGGGATACGCTGGGATAGAGGTGCTTTACTGGAGGCATTGGAAACAGTGGAAGATGTGGCTAGTACGCGTGTATGGCACGGTTAGCTGCGTATTTCTCACGTCCTGGTGTGGCTAGCGAAGCAGCAAGAAACATTAGAATCCTCATTGCTTGGTTCTGCCACAGCTCACGTGATGTTCGGCGACGTTGCGGTACTGCTCCTGCGAGCTACACCTTCCTCTGCTCCAGAGGGGGAGCGGGGACTGCGACTCCCTGGCTAGAGCCTCCTCAGTTCAGTTTTCTTCTCTAGCTCTGTCCCTGACAGAGCTTCAGCTTCGCTCTAGCATCTCCACCTTTGCTCCTGGTGGCTCCCCAACATCTCTCACCCCCTAAACTGAATCCGTATAGAACCTTGACAGTTGCTGGAGTTGCCCACACACCTGGGCAGTACCTCAGTCTCAGGGACAAAGCTGGATGCCTTGTGTTCATGTGTGATGGCATTTCCTCTTTCAGCTTCATTTGTGTTTATATCTGTAATGGGTAAGTGTTGCATAGATAGAATGATTTTTATAATACTTACAAAGTTATATCCACTGTAATAATTTTCCCACAGTTCCCAAAGACAATATTGTCAATCTGGTAATTTATTTTTGAAATTCTAATTATTTAGACTTTGGAAAAATACTGAGTTGAGCAGCCTAGCTGTAAGTTTGCATGTAAAGAACTTTAAAGTTTGATAGTATTTAATTCTTGAACATGGGCTAAAGGGGAGTTGATTCCCCCATTTACACTGAGATTTATTTCTCATCATCTTCATTAGATGGGTTGTCCAGAAGTGATGCATAGCTTGTGGTCTGTAAATGACTTGCATATTTCAAAGAGAAAATGGATATGGTAGCTTTTTCATAGGACTTGGTCTTGGTTGGGAGCTTTTATAATTTATTTTTGACGGGCTGAGTGTTCTGTTCTGTTAGTATATCTGTACAGATATTTTTATGAGAATGTAAATTGTGTTGTAAGGGCTTACAGAGCATAGCATGGGTGATTAACATCTTTATAACACTAAATAAACATACCCTATTGCAGCATTCTCTGCATGGTGTATATAATAATTTACAATAACTGTTAGATGCCATGGAACATTTATCACAAGACATTTGCAACAAATCACTCGAATTGTAGGAGAACATGTAATTGATTGCAGGAAAGGTATCTGTCTTAGACACTTGAATGGCTGCCGTTACTGCGGCATCTGCATTCCTCCCAAGCTTTAACATATTTGTTTTGATAAGACTCTAAAGAGAGAGAGAAAAATGCTCTTATTCATTTTAAAAGATGAGGAACTGTGTTCTGCAGCTATTCAGGGTATGTCAGCGCTGCAGAACACAGTTGAATGTGGGATCTCTGAGCCTGCCCCCTTATCAGAGCAGACCTGGGTTCTGTTGTGTGGAACTACTTGTTGGGGTAACTTACCATTCTCCTTCCAAGGTAGAAACCTGGCAAAAGAAGCCTCTGTAAGTGTGCCATCAATCTGAAATACTGCCAAAATTAAGGTAAACATACTTTTATCTAAAGCAAAGAACTGCTATATTCTGTATTTATTAAACAAACTCAGATGACATTTCTCATATACAACATTGCCTTTAGTTTGTGACCGAGGGATGTGTTTCAGCAGTTCAGATGAAGGCTGGGGAAACCTGGGTGTTGCTTCGATTTGTCTGCTTTACTCTCCGTGTAGAGTCCCGATGTGCACATTTCATTCAGACAGGACAAATATAATCCTGACCTGGGCTGGGAAGGGATCCATGTTTGCCCAGCAAAAGGAGACGTTTCATAATTGCAGTTGCATTATGCTTTATGCCTAACTCGGTGTTTTTTGGTGCTGGATTCCAAACACCCGCAGCAGTGTGGAATCCTGCACTTCACAGGCTCTCGGTTCCTTGCAACACTCTGAATATGTTTTGTCTGGCTGCAAGTGATCAAAGTACTGAGGTTTAGCAAGCTGGTGCTTATAGGGCACCCAACAGAGCGTGTTTATACTCCAGTAATGGGGAGCTGCCATTTACTGGACTTTATCCATTTCATGGAGTCTTGCGATTGCAAGATCAAGCACATCAAGTCTTGCAATTGCAAGATCGCTGTAACCGTACACCTGGTGATTCACAGGGTTCAGGTGGTGTGTGTAACTTACTGTTGGCAATAACCTCCTCTCTTAGGATCAGGTGAATGTGACCAAATGTTTTGAAAAGAAAAACAGGTCTGGGAGAGGAGAGTGAAGGAACATGTGGTCTCACAAAACACATTTGCATTTGAAGTAGTGTTCCTCAAACTTGATTATGGAATGAAAACGAGAATATGGGGAAGCATGGATGGATTTAACTGCAGACCAGATGTTGGCTTGAAAAAATATAACAAAAAGCGAAGTACATATGTTTGTGTGAAATCTGGAATCAAGAAAGGCATCCATATAGATAAGGTTGCTCAAGTAATGTGATGTGACAGTTGCTATGTCAACTAGTGTTCCCTTCCACACATTTAAATTATTGAATAGCACAGTAAACGTTCTATAAAAGTAGCTCCTTAGAACATGATTATGTATCTTCCTATTTTCCGCAAAGATTTTTAAAACTTTTCTGAGCTTTACTATGTGTGAGCTATGTGCCAAACCTCTGTGCAGCTCCCGTTGTGTCCCCTTGGTCTGACTCAGCTCCCTTTGTAGCTGCATGTTTCATGGATCTGTAATGGAGCAGTAGCTGCTTGCGTTTGAAAGCAGAGCGGAGGGATTGAGGGAACAGGCTGAATCCATCACAGAAGGATGAAACTCCCATGCAAGTGAGTGCATAATATTTAATGAATTGAGTCTGGTGCTAAAAACAGGCATCTGCCCTTGCGTGCAATACTTTCTTCAGTGTTAACCCGATACACAAAGCTTTTTGGCACATACTTTAATAATTTATTTGAAATAGAAGTTAGCTAAGCGGAATCTCCAGCCTTAAAGCCAGTTGGAGCTGAAGCAAGGAGGGAAACTGACTTGTGTGCATCAGTGACATTTGTATGACCTGAGGCTAAAACAGGTAAATGATGAATCCTGTTAAAGCTGTTTCACTTCCTCATGTTTGAATTTAACTCTAACTCAGAGGTGGTTTTCACCTTTCTTGTGTTTGTCTCTGGTTGAGTAGCTTAGAAAACAGGTAGATGGGGCACTTTCTTAGGGCTCAAGGGGTGTGAACACCATGCTATTCTTTGCACATAGTTCCTCTATTTTATCTTTTTGTCTGTAAATGGGCCTGCTGCCTGCCCTGTTGGGAGCTAGTAAAGCTATTGGTGTTCTTGAGCAATCCTGAAATTGTGGCCATCTACTTTCTTTAGGTGGCTGTCACCACTATATGGATAATAAAAGGTCTTTTTGCTGACATGTTTGCTGCATGGTGTGATGGTGGTCATAAATGATCAAATTTCTGTGTTTATTCTAAAACCCTTAAAATCTGTTCTCTGTCCTTTGAAGTGACCTTCTGTTTAAACCTTTCTTTCTGCATGGGGCTTGGGAGCAATTTCAGGGTCACTGTCTTTCTGTTATACATCTAATGGCAGGCAATGAATTGTGGAGATGAACATGTAGGAGCACGGTTTAATACTTGTTTCTGCATATGCGAAAAAATTCAGGAAGGATGGGAAGAAATGGGATGCAAGTGTTGCATTGCGCCCACACAAGGACTTGACTTTCAGGTGTAGGTTGGTCAGTTAAGTATATCTTACTTCTGTGTGCGTTTGTCTGTCCTTTGTTGGTAAAAACTTCTGTGCCTGCATTTGCACTTCGGTGAGTATCAGTCCATGCAGAGATTTAGGAGGCTGCACTCTACAGATACACAGAAGTTCAATCACATAGGCAGCTGAAAAGCTACTTGATAAAGCAGATACGAGAACTTTTCTGTTGGAGTTGCGTGGGTGAAAATATGAGCATGGGTGCATGTAAACAGGGGAAAATCTGAAAGAAACTTTACAAATGTAACATTTAGCTCGGTAGCTCTCTCTGTCCCAAATGCCACTCAAATTTCCCGTGCTACTGAACAGCTATTACGCAGGACGTGCTTCATTCCTGTGTCACACAGGTTGTCACAGCAAAGTCACATCAACTACTGAGAAGAATTTCCTTGATACCTCTTCTGGTACTGAAAATAGGGTATCGAGGAACATGGAGGGGAAATTGAAATACGGTTTTTTTTCTGCTGTCTCACAGCAGGTCAAACTGGAGTCAGCTGGTGGGAGAAGTAGATCTGAGGCAGCTCGTGGAAAGGTTCGGGACAAACTTTGTTATTTATCTGCAGGTAATGTGTCCCCCCATCTTTTTCTTTCGTAGTTTTGGCAGTTTATTTGAACCAGCGTTGGTGGCCTGTTGAAGATGTAGTGAGGACAGCTGATCCCTCCAGAGATGGGCTCATTTCGGTAAGGATACTATTTTAAATGATTGCCTTTAGCCTGGAACTTCCCGGCTGGAATAATCGTATGTAATTGTCTCTGGACTCCTCTAGCTCGTGCTTTACAACCTGTGGGATCTGGGCTGTGTGGCTCACCAAGGACTTTACATGTCTCCCATTGCACAGTGACGTGCACGTTAACCCTCTCGAAACGATTTTCTGCGTGCAGTTTGTGATCCATCCGTGGGATTTATTTTGTTTTGTTTTTAGCTTACCCTCCCTGCTGACTAAAGGAATAATCAGATCAACCAAAATTACTACATTAGCAATAATTTTTCATGCTAGTGTTGCTTGAGTGTCTGTCTCATGGGAGGTGTTGCTACCCTTTGGAACAGTGTCGTATCTAGCTAGTTATGATGGTTTTTGCATAATGTTTATATTGTGTTCATTTTATGAAATGATTGATATTTATTAGTCTCTAGACCTGTAATTCTTTCTTCAAATAAATTGTCTTAGTAGGATACAAATACTTTTTCATAATTTGAGAGATCTGGGCAGCCTGTAGTTTGTTTTTGAACTAAGAAGTCAGATGCCTACTGCACGTGAGCTTTGTATTGCCGTGAGACTATTAGGTCAGTTCTGTTGCCGACCCAACCCTCTGTGTCCAGCTTTGGGCTGTAATGATTCTGTTCCTTTATCACCTTTCCCTAATATCTGCCATATGTGGTGTTTAATTATTCACTGAATTAAGTAGGGTTTTTGTGGGTAACTGAACCAGAGGGATTTTGAGATACAAATCCTTGCTAGATAGAACTTACAGGAGAAATATAGGCTTTCAGGCTTTGAAGGATCTGCTATATCAACAAAGAATGAAAAAATATCTGAAAATAAAAAACTTGTTGTTTCTAGCTCATTGCTAGGGCGTACGTTGTCATTATTTGTGGAAATTCTCATTTTCAGCATTTGTATAAAGCTTGCTGCTACTGCTTTTTACCTTGATGACCACTATGATCTTGTTCCTTTATATTCCTCTATCTTCCTGTCTTGTTGGTTGTCTAGTAAGAAGCACAGCAGAAAAACTGGTTGTTCATGTTGCAACTAGATTATAAGTTGTTTGGGACAGACTGTATTTATTCTGTTTTGCATAGTGTCTACCTCAGTAAGGCCCTGCCCACTAAATTTCTTTAATGCTGTGACAAGGCCTGCAGTAGGGAAGACGTGACCAGGGTAACACAGTGAATCCTGCCTTTATTTCACTTTTGGGTAGCATTAGATCACCTTGATCTTGTCTCCCAATCTGTGGTTGGTTCCCTGTGACTACAATCAAGATACATCTTTTACTGCTGCTTTAGAATTCCTCTCTGTGACGACAGGAGATCTGTCAGACTTTATAAGTTGTTGCTAAATTATTCTCTGCTCTCTGTATAGAAGGTGGAACACTGGGGAAAAAACCATTTTTGTTACGCTGTCTGAACCAGTTCATGAGGTATTTTCCCCAAATTAAGTGTACGTGTTTCCTGACCTCCTCCTTCCCAGCCCTTTTAATTTTGAAACCTTTTATGAAATGGAGAATACTATTCTCTGCTTCATTTTTCTTCGCTCTGTTTTTGTTTGTTCTCTAAGGTCCAGACGTTTGGAGAAAGGATTGTCCTCTTTGTTCTGAACTGCATTATTTTTGGAATGCTGGAAGGGAGTTCAGCTAACGATGCATTCTTTCTACCTCACTCTGCCACTGAGTGTGCCAAGATACTCTGGAGAAATGGTGAGGCTGTTGGCTTTTACTCGGTCAAGATGAAAGGTAAGGTCATTGTAAAGAAATATTTCCATTGGTTCTTAATAGCTAGAAATGTAATCCTTTTGTCTATCTTTCAGTGTAAATAATCCTGGCTCTCATTTACATTTTTATATCAAATCTCTCTCAGAATGAATCTGGGAAACAAACCTTCCCAGAATTTGGAAGCCATCCATATTACTTTCATTTAAACATGATGGCTCCAAACTCTATTCTCAGTTACACTGAGTGATCTGAGATACTGGCTTCTTCCAATAAAATACGCTTTAATGCAGCCAAGTAGAAGGTCGTACATCTAGGAACAAAGGAAGCAGGCCCTGCCCGCAGAACGGAGGACTGCGTCCTACTGAAAAAAGGAGTACAGTTCACAGCGGAAAACCAGAGAAGTGGAAATATCCTCAGATGCGTAAGGAGCGGTGGCTGGGTTGTGTAGGGGAAGGTGTGTGCACTGGAGCAGTCCTGCAATGCTTTGTCTGGTTGTGGTGCTCCTAGGTTAAAGGATGATGATTAAATGCTTTCATCATTAATTGATTAACTAGCATGGAAAAGAAACCAAGTCTGTTTGATTCTTTAGCACCAGCGTAAGTTTTAATGAAGGTCTTTTGTTAAATAGAGAGTTTGTATTAATGCTACTAGCCAGTCTAGAGTGGAAGAGACTTCCTTAGAATAACTCCAGCTCTGCAGGCCAGTTCTCTGGGTAGGAGCTGGTTACCAGTCTAAGATTCATGGGTGTCATCTTGATACGAGAAGCTTAAATGTAGAGAAGTTGGTAACTGTATTGTTCAGGTCAGCCACCAGTAGCCATCTGTCCAAAAGGGGAGAGTAAGAAACAGCTTGAGAGCTGTACTGCTGTGGATTGCTTTGGACTCCGGAAGACAGTCTGAAGGTGTGTTCTCCAACAGAGTCTCAAAGGCCACCTGCAGGAAGAGACGTTCGGCTCTTCTGCTGCCTTGTGATACGCAAAACCCTTGTTCACATCGAAGTGTACTTTGTACACCGCTGTGCTGGTACAGTGCTACTGTACAATCCGTGATGAATCAAGTCGCAGCCTGTGATAGAGGAATCTTGTACGTATTTGTGAATGTGATGATGAACTGGTTTGTAACTGACAAACACTTCCATTCCCATAGTACATTTTCCTTTAAGTCCATAAATATTTCTGAGCAAAGCTGTTGCAAAGAAACACTTGTATGGGCTGTAATGATTCATGCTTCAGTAAAATAAATTTGCACAGTAGTCTGTTATGGGTGGAGTATTAGCCAAGTTGAAACCATTTCTGAGTAAGTTGAGAGTCACAGTTTGGTTTTAAACCAGGTCCACATAAAATACAAATTTTTCAAGTCCAGCTCTGTCAGCATCTGTCTTTTGTTGCCAGTGGTTTTCTTCTCTGGACAGCTATATTTGTTAGTTTTTGGGCTGTGCCACAAATTACTGCATTTTTTTTTTGCCAAAGCCTTTTCGGGAAGCTTGAAATTGATTGATTTTGCCCCTTTTTGCTATTTGCTGTATGCATTTAGAAAATTATTCTTCTTTCTGAAGTTCCATAATTTCAGTTTCATACCATCCATGCTCTGGCTTATCCCATGCTCTCTACTTTCTAGAAGACACATGGCTTTATTAGGCCCAAATCAGGCTAAGATAAATATCTTCTCCTTCAAGTTGTATTTCACATGATTGGTTTAGATTATTTTTTTTAAAGCTTATTTTTTTTCATAATGTTAGGGTTTTTTTTCCTTTTACTGTCCTTATCAGAACATTTTGTTAAGGCAGCTTTAAGTACAGGACTCTGCATTGTGCCAGATCTCCACTACAGCTTCTTTTCCAAGGAAGAAATTATTTTCCTCTGTGTCCACCATGTGATTCTGATGCCCTTTGTTTCCGTGCTCTGCGATTACCTGACCACTCTTTATAGTTGTGCTTTCTTCACTAGGTAACTGAAACTCTCATGCTGGTGTTGGATTCAACTGTTTTTCTCATCTGAGTTTTCCATTATCTACAGCATGACAAAATACAGACTTCAGTGGAGTCAAATAAGGCAGAACAGATCTGTGGAGCGTGGCTATTTCAAACCTAAGTCAGCTGGGTGAATCCTGGAAACGGTGACCGAGGAGGAGAGAGTCTGGTCTATCTTTGCGATGGATTTAGAGTGCTGTTATGCAAACTCCATTTTCAGTGGACTTCAGCGATTCCAATTAACTGTCTTGGCAATATTGTAAAGTCAGTTTCATTTGCTGATTCCTGGGTAGCCGGTACAAACTGAACTTGGTAATTCCGGTCCAGTTCCACGCATCCATCCATCTTAAGAATGTTCTTCACTGGATCTCATTTGATTGTCTAACTAAAGAGGGACAGAAGGTCTTGAGCGCCCGTCTTGCTCCGAGGCGCAGTAACTGCAAGTCAAGGTGTTGAAACAACTTGGCAACTCCTGACACCGGCCACCCTGCACCTGTTGTGTAGATAAACCAAAGACTCATTCTTCAAGGCTATCACTTTCTGTGAGCATTAGACACCTTTATTAAAGCAAAATTTATTCATGACTACATAGATCATCAACCCAGCGTCTCTGCTATGTGCCTATTCCCGTCCAACGACAGGCACGCAGCATTTACCTCTGGGTGTACTAAAGATTGATGAGACGTACTAAGCCACTAATGAGGCTGATAAGACACTGTGTCACGTGCCAAGATAAATGTCTCCAATTTTATCTATGTCAGCGGCTCCCATATTAGACAGCTGAGGAGTTAGACCTCACTGAATGTAGCTACTTAAAGGGACGATAGGAAATGACAGTTCCCTATTCCCGTACCTTTCTTTGCAGGCAGAAACCTGAAAAAGTCATATTTTGCAGAAAGCCTCCATATAGATACTCTGGTTTCAAGATCTGCTTTATGTTCTTTTAAGTATTTCTTTCAGACTTTGCTCTTGGCGTGCTCTAAATCCATGTGAAAACCTCAAAAAGAATGTGTTTTGTGTAGGGATGTAGGATTAATGATCACATTACTGACACTGTTTTTTGTGCAATGACACCGGGTAATTCCCTGAAAGTTTTTCTTTTTTATTTACTGAGGACCAGAAATTACTGAAAAAGGACTTTTACCACCTTCACATAAATGTCAGGAGAATGTAGAAGATTCACAATACAAATAAATCAGTAGGGAAGTTGGAGGATGCTCTGAGCCAGGAGTGTCGAAGTCCCTTTAAGAATAAAACAGAACAAACACTCTTTTTTATATACAGCTTTCCCCCCTCCTCCCCCCCACTGTTACATATTACTGTCTGTATAACAGATAGGAGCTGCCAGTTGTGGACCAAGTTGGGAGCAGTACAAAAAGCAAAGAAGTCAGATTGCCAAAGCTTGTCCCTTCCCAAGGTCGCTGTGTCGCGTTTGTCAAATCTCGGCAGCAAAAGTGTAGAGGAAGATCGTGTTCTCTGTGATGCGAGTCAAAGTAGCCTTAACAAAATTGGGTCCTCTGAGAGGGCTGTAAAACATGCAGTTAAAACAGGAGTAAATGCATTGTTAGCTTCTCGTTCATTTTTTAGAGATGCTCCACAAATTGCAGTTTGGGAACAGCTGAATGCAAAAATCTCGAAGCTGATATCAAGTAGGCAGCAAAGCAGCCCTGGCCCAGTCTCTGTGTTTTTGCCTTAGAGCTGGTCCTTGGAAGTTGCAATCCAAGCTAAAATCCATTTCACACCTTTCTTTCTTCATACAAACCTTCATACATTTCTGTTTAATACTTTGGTGGCCCGGGTGGTATTCTCTAGAAACAGGTTTTTATTTTTCACTGATTACATATATTTCTTTTTCAAAAAAAACCAACTCTAAATCGGAATTTAAGTTAACCTGACAGACAATTAGCTGAAATCTTGCTGGATAATTGCTTTTTGTCTCTCTCTGTTTTCTAGCAATAATATTTTTAATGTGCATTTCTGAGGCAGACTGAAGGTTCTGGCTGTAATAAAAATTAAATGACTACATACCAGTCAAGACATGAATTAATTTAATTTTATTGAAGCCAGAACCTTTGTTCCCCTTCTCATATACAAACTCACACAATGGGTTGACCTTGGGTTCTATTCAGCAGAAATATTCCCCACCCTTTACACAAGCACTCAGCCTGCTTCAGGCCTGTCCAAACATGTGTGTGCCAAGCC
>NW_009705152.1:29107-35304 GCF_000703405.1 Apaloderma vittatum
GGAAATAGTCAGTATTCACAACCGTGTTTTGTTTGGGTCTGTTGGATGTGGGGACTGGATTGTTGGGGGTTTTTTTTCTGGTTTGTGGCTCTTTGGGAATGTTAATGGCTGTCTGCTTTCCTGCCCTTAAAATATCTGTTTACCATTTTGCTGGCTCATAACTTGGTCATTTGGCACTCGTGACCTAACCAGACAGATCAAAGGCTTTCAAAGGGCAGACTCTATGAATACTTGCATCTCCACCGCCAATGCCCTGATTTTCCCTGTCTCTTCCCTCACCTCAAATCTTCGTCTGTTTATGTGTTTCAACAATGAAACAAACCTCTGGACCAAATGTGTGAGAGTCCAGTGGTCACCTCTAGGCCACCATTAGCTTACGGTAACCTCAGTGCTATTGGATGGGAACCCGAGACAAAGTGGCCTTTGTTCCAAAGGTTTGTTTGTTTATTTTATTTCGAATGCCTGTGGGCTAAGACTCTTCTAATACATTTCCCAGGGACAAGGTGAAGAACGGCTTCATGATTTCTTTATTTACAGTGCCTTTAGACATTGCACGTTTCGGTCCTGTTCTCAACCCAGAACTAGAAGCACAGCCATAAATCGCTTAGCTCCTGGGATTGCTGCGCAGAACTCCTACCAGGATTTATAGGAGACAGAATGTATGAGATAATAATAAACTTATAAGGACACTTGCAACATGTAGGAATTCTTAAAGCTATTGACATCATGAGGAAAAGTTTGTCCCTTTCTTAGAATGTATGGTGCAACACTGCTGGCATCCAGTGTCTCTGCTGGGCTGCCAGCTAACAATGGGACTGGGGATTTACTCAGATTTTTGGCTCATGAAAAAAGAGTAACTACCCATCATGTGTTGCAAATATTGAAAGGTTATAAACACCACAAACCATCCTTTTCCAACAATGTGCTTGAACATGTGTTTGAAGTTAAGCATGCACTTTGATTAAGCAGGGGTGGACCAAGCCTGGATGTGAATGGATTGGTTTTATAGTTACATATTCTTCTTGTTTGGCTGAGTACGGGTGATGAGGATTATACAGCCTTGACAAATCAGGGTCTAGAATTAGATATAGGCAAGTATACTTTGCTGAATTAGCGTCCTAGAAAAGAGAGTAATCAGCAAAAGGTACTAGACACCAACTCAAGGAACAGAAGTAGATCTCATCTTAAGATAGCTGCGGGCATATGATAAAGAAGAAATGGACCTATTCAGGAAAAGTCTTATACTGGAATTTAGGAACAGCCACGCAATAGGAGATCTGTGAAACTGTGGAATAGATCTTAGTGATGAGAGCTTCATGTCTCAAGACACTGACAGCTTGAGTGAGTGGTACACTAGTAAGTGGTAAGAAAGAAAACAGAGATTTAAGCAACAAAGTAAGGAAACATAACCTTTTTCTGTTCTAAAGGCCCAGATAGCCATTTCGATTTAAACTGCCATGTGCCAGGTAGAAGCAGCATCAAATCTTTATATGTGATTTTCCAAAAATGAAAATAAATCACTGAGATCTTTCTATGGTGACCTTATCCTATATGTAATTAGTTAGCGAGTTGATGTTGGTCATTCGTTTCAGGGTTGAATCTTTATACTGTCAAGCATTTTGGGGTTCTGTTTTTAAGGTATTCTACACCGAATGGAACTTGCATGGTGAATTACTAACCTACCTCCTGCCACAGGACCTTAAGTGGTTTAGGGTTGCTTCTCTGGAAGCCTCTTCATGTCCAGCTGCATCAGGCAGTATGGACCCTCTGAGCATTTAGATCATACTGCCTTGCACAGTTCAGTATATCTCATAAAAAGCCTTTGTGGGGCGACTTACCAGAATAGCCCAAAAGATAAAGGAATATACTGAGATTACCTTCAGAATATTTATGCCCCTTTTGCTATAGCCTAGTTGTATTTTTCGGTGAACTTTCCTGTGTACATCATCTGTGTACACAGGTGCTCTGATCATGAAGAACCACAGTCTGGAAAATACTATGGTGAGACCTGTCAGCCACATGTAAAGCAAGTCCTCTTGGTTTGATGGCACAACTCTTCCTCCTGAAAGGTGTTTTACTGTCTGTGCAAATGCGTTTCAGCTGGGGTCATTGTCACAGTCTGTGGAAAGGTATCAGGACACTATTTGTGACTAGAATCACACAGCTGAGAGTGCAGCAATACCAATTTTGTTTTCAAACTCATGTATTTTTTGCTGTCTACTTTCAGGGAGCCTGTGTGATGGTGCAACCAGCCAATGTTACCTGCTGCCCGTCTTGGATACTGTATTCGTCCGGAGAAAGTGCAGAAGAGGTGGCCTAGGGATGAAAATGCTGCATGATTTCTGTCAGTCTTTCATGGCTGAGGATGCCTTGGGGATCAGCTGCCCTATTTCTGCTGCCATGTATCAAGGTAAATCATCTGATGTGGAAACATTAGGTAAGGGTCATGTATAATGTATAAAATTCAATATGGTCTTGGTAGGATTTTCTTAAGTGTGTAAAAGCTCAGTGCACTTGTCTGAACAGAACTGTTGTTAGTGTGCAACTGGTTACTTTTCTTGAGACATCTGGAATTTCCCGTAGAAAGGTAGGCCAGTATTTATGTAAGACAATAAGAAGCATAAACCTTATACTGCCTGTTTGACAATTTGCATTCTTATTCCGCTGTCATAAAAATGGAAGTGCGTCATTGCCCTAGACAGTGACTTCCCCATTTTGTTTGACACCAGAGGGAAAAGCATCACAAGATGTTGTCAAGCCTACACCATGCATGTAATGCCCTTGTAGATGACTGCATTTGCAAGAAATGAGATTTAATAAGCCATATACTTGGGCTCTGCTCATTTGTCCAGTGACATCAATACTTGTTTCGTATTGACTGTCTTTGAAGATTTGGCACTTTTAAAAGATCACTGAGTAGTTATATATCTTCTCTGTGTTCAGGTTGAAGTTCTGGTTCTGCTGGTAAAATTTGCAGAAAATATCTCTGCTTCCCTTATTTACAAAACCGTTTTCATTTAAAAAGCATTTTTTCCTAAAGTTTGTCTCTGTGCGGTGTACGGTCTTTACCGTCATTTTTTGGGAGATATTTCTATTGACTGACGACTCTAGATCCATTTCTTAACAAGTGTCAACAAAATTTTAACTGTATCGTTCTTTCTCTTGGTCACTGTGTGCCACTGAAGGTGCACAGATGTACCCCAGTGTATCACAAATGTACCCCAGGAGTTTCTAAGGTACCGCTACTTCTAAATTCAGGAAGGAAAAGTATTTGCAAGATTCTTTCCCTTCTCCCAGTAATACCCATTTTTCCTGTGTCAGGCAGCAATGGTTTAGTCACTGCGCATCAGAAAGCTGCATTGTTTATATGCTAATGCTAGTGACATTTTGCAAGACTATGCTTTCATCTCAATTAAGTTTAGAGCTAATAGTGAATAAATTTGTCTTGTATCATGTTCCAATTAGGCTTTCTGGGTCTTACTGTTATAGAAATACTAATACAGTGAGTTAAAGTTCAAGTATATCGAAGGCCCTGCCTGTTCTTAATTTCATTTGGGCCACAGTCTCAAACTTTGGCAAAGCAATGCAACCTTTTGCTCAAAATCTCTGTACTAAATGTGCACAGTCTTCAATAGCGTATTATTTCATGTCCTATAGGGGCCTAAGAGGAAGTAAAAAGCCTTGCTCTAGATATCTTTATTTTTGTATATATGTTACTTTCAGTAGCTCTTATTGAAATGATTAATTTAATTTGGATATCCTTGGATAAAAGTAATGAGAGCGATCTGCTCATTACTGTAAGGCAAATGTTTACATACCAGAACTAGGGTTTTTGTTTCGACATCCCATTGTTAAAGTCAACTGAATGCTGAAGATGAATTACCCATTCTGTACTAGGATGAACTACAGTAGACAGAGAGCATGAAAATAATTTTGTTGTTTACAGATTGCTGCCTTGGTACAGTTGATGGAACTAACAGAATGGTGGTTAAGGAAAGTTGACAAATCCCCCCTAATTTTTTTTAACTGTTTGTCCTACGACATCTGCCTCTTCTTGATTCTGCAGGCATCCTAAGGAAACCTCTAAATAAGACAGATTACCATTTGATAACATAAGCAAACCTAACTTTGGTTGTTAATCCAAAGTGTATCAACGTTCAGTGTATACTGGTAGGAATCTATGAGAATATGTTTTCTAAAGATTATTGTACATCTGACGTCAGTAACTCCGCTATTCCTCTGTTAGTTTTTCCTGTTTTCCACCTTCAAAGAAGTAAATAAACACCAGCCACAGAGTTTTGGGTAGCAGTAATAAAATGAAGGGTGATACTGGCCCAAGAATAAACTGATACAAATGTTTTGTTTAGGAATAGAAATTAGATTTGCATTAGAGTTGCTGGAAGATACTGAAGGACCTTTCGTTTCAGAGTAGTGAGGGTGAAAAACCCTGCACTGCTGTTAGTCTAAAACCCGCAAAGTGTCGGGAGATAGTTCTGTGATGCAGTGCCAGAAGAAGGTGGTTCAGTAGGTCATTTCAAGACTTTCTGGTATAGAATACACTCCCTCTTCCACTCATCCATGCTTTTACCCCTTGGTTTCTCCTATTCAGTTTGCCAGAAATTCTTGCAGACGTATCCTGAGGAGCAGAAGAGACTGTGGGAGGTGGAAGCACCAGGAGACTGGAGCCAGCGAGCGAATATCTGGTTAAAAATTCAGATGGAGTCATCCCCTTCAGGAAGTAAGTTAAATTAAAGTGTGAATTTGGTCATGTTAGTTACTTAAAGATAAGAAAGCAAATCAGGGGTTAGGCAGTGCTAGTAGACAGGTGGTTTCTCTGTTGTTTGCACATGGGGAAAGTACTGAGTGCACGGTCCAGCTCACTGGTCTTTTCCCAGTAAACAGGAAAATTCTTAGAAATTATGAGTAATGAAATTGAACTACAGAGCATCTGAGAGATGCTGAACAAAACACAGTCTTGGCATAAAGTGCCTGTAACTCCCACTGCAGTGCACTTACAGCAGGGTAGAAGTTAGCCCCAAAAATTCCTGTAGCACAACACAATGTCTGGTTTATAGAGAGGGGTGTATTTCTCTGAAATTATTACAAAGAAGAAATTTGTATGGCCAATGGGCAATGTGTTTAATTACCTTCCATTTGCTGCCAATGCCGTTCTTGGATGGAAACACAAACATTTTCATTATGGCTTTTGGAAGATTCAGAGTACTCTCCTACAGGGTAAATCCGTCTTGCTGGGAGCATTTTCTGCCTACCTCACGAAAGATAACGATGGAGTAGGAAAACCTGTTGGCAGTTCATACGGGGATCTCGTTCATGTGATCTGTTCAGCTGGCTTGGGGATCCAGAGGGGCCCCTCTTCTGCACACACACAAGCTGTGATAAGCATTAGGTTCCAAAAGAAGGGAACACCATTGTCTCCTGCTGGAAGTGCAGCGAGAAGTGCTGCGGAGCAAATTGCTCCCATGCCATCCCACATCTGTCCTGCTTTGTGTTGGCTTGGGGACCTTCAGCTGAGACATTGTGTTTCATCTCATCTGCAGCACCCCACAGGAGAGTTAAGTCAGAATTTAGCCCTAGGCTGGGTTCTTCTGAAGCCGTTATATTTCTGTTCCTCATGCTTTAAACCAAGAAAAACTGGTGTTGCATTTTCCTTTAATCCGCCTTGTTAAGTTCAGTTTATTAATGGCGATCAAAAAGAACTTTGATCAGATCAGAAAACAGAAAGCAGATCCTGGAGGACAGTGTAGTTTCTTTTTTCTGTCTTCTTTTTGCCATCCTCTACAAAAACAAAGAGAAACGACCCAAAATGTGGATAAATATCATTCTACCAGAGTGACTCTCAGTGAAAAATCCACGAGGCCTGGGAACTGTCTTGGCCAGTTCTGCACGTAAATAAGATGTCTCGTATTTACAAAAAGAAGAAGGAGGAGAAATATAAGCCAGAAACGGGGACGTGGAGTGTTTTTATATATTGTGAACTGCAGTGTGGTCTTTATAGTGGAAAGGAGCAGTAACAAGTGAATTTGGCACTAAAATATATAATAAAAATCTGCTTTTTAAATTATATTCTCCAGTCTGACTGCACAGCTCACGGGGCATCACTTCCCTTTACTCTGAGTGTGCTGAGAAGGTTTTATTTCATCCGTCTTTGGTGGAAAATCAACCCACTATAAAACAGT
>NW_009705153.1:0-46636 GCF_000703405.1 Apaloderma vittatum
TCCAAACCCTAACATTCTGTGATTCTGTGATCTTTCGTGAGGCTAGTGTATGGTAAGGGATATGATAGAACCACTCTACACCATGTTCTTTGGCACAATTAGCTATCAGGTTGGTTTTGAAATGAGTCACACTGTCTGACTCGATACTGTCTGGGGTCCCGTGTTGCCATAAAGTTTGTCTTTCAAGGTCCAGAATAACATTATAGACAGTGGCACGAGGCATGGGATATGTCTCCAGCCACCCAGTGCTTGTTTCTACCGTTGCAAGCACAGAGTGCTTTCCTGGGTGAGTTTGAGGGAGAGTGACAAAATCAATCTGCCAGGCCTTTCCATACCCATATTTAAGCCAGCATCCCTCATACTACAAAGGTTTTAGCTTCTGGCCTGCTTAATGGCAGCACAGGAGTTACAGTCATGGCTAACCTGGGTGATAACATCCATCCTTAAATCCACTCCTCAGTCTCAGGCCCGTCTGTACGTTCCTCAATGACCACCAGAGTCATGAGCCCACCAAGCTAACGATAATTCACCTTTGTGTTCCCAGTCTAAATATATCTGGAACATCTTAGCTGCCTGGTTCACTTAATGGTTGTTTCCATGCTCCTCAGTAGCCCGTTTTTTATGGATGTGGGCATCTACATGACGTACCACCACCACTAATTTATTCAGCCAGGCATATTCTGCCACAAGTCAGCTGCCAAAACTGGTTTCCTATTGCTCTGCCAATTATCCTCTTTCCATCTTTTCAGCCACCCTGTAAGGAATTTGCTACCGTCAGTACTGGCCACTTGTCTCACTCAGCAATGTCTAGGGTGAGCTGAATGGGTTTAACTTTTATTGAAGACAGACATTCAGAGACTCACTGCTTTGTATCAGACTGTTCCTGTTGATCATGTTTCAAAGGCTAGATGGCAGCATTGTCAACTCTCATGATTTTTATAATGTGTCCTGATATCTGGTATTTTCCTTAAAATACCAGATGCCAGAATACCAAGTTTCTCTAAAAAGCTCAGTGTTTCTTTAAAGCTATATTTTTAGTTGTCTGATGGTCAGAAACATGGCTGGAGCTCAAAAGAGAGAGATGATAAAACTCGTGGAGTTGAGGCGTAAGGGTGATTTTATGCAGCTAACAACTAGTAGCATAATCTAAATCACTTTAATAAATCACAATACTGAACAAAATGATAATAAGGACAAAAGAATCCTACACTTCTCTCAGAAATAAAAGGCAAAGCTCAGTGCAGGTGGAGAAAAGCATTTCCCTATTTTATTTTCAGGATTAATGATTATTTTTAGGATATCAACTACAAACAGGCATCTTAGACTTCCAAAGAGCTTTATCAATGTATCTTCTTTTATCCTTTCTCCACTGTGCCCTATTGTCATTTTATATAAGATCTTCAAGGTAGAGATCATCTATTTTTATATCCCTGCCAAATGCCAGATGCAACCCCTATGCAAAATAAATAAATAATTACAATATTAATAATATCAAGTATTCATTAAAAACAGTATCACAACAACATTCTAGGATTAAATTCTTTTTATACTTGAAATCAGTTATGAAATATTCATTTTTTGTTGATCCTGTAACTGCAGTTAATTTGTCTGTAATTATATTTTTAAAAGTTACTAAAATTATAGTGCTTAAATGCTTATGCTGTGACCAAATTTCTACTTGGATTATGAGATAGCCACTACTTAATATATTTTAGCTTTCAGTTGAATATCTCATTTAGAACACATTACTTGTATTTTTCAATTTCTTTAAATGGCATTAACCTTCTTATACCCACATTAAATTTCTTCACTTACTTTAAATACATAAAACTCATTACATGGTAAAATAATTCATGGCATAATTTATTGATATAAACTTTAAGTAGGACTGTTCAGTCTTGCTTAAATTTACTGTAGAAGAATAATTCTGTCCAATCTTACAATGGAATTCTAACTAGTCTATATTCTCTTCAGATGCTCTTTGGAATATTTTCAAATATAGTAGATTTTTGCCCCTTTTTCATGTTCGAATTTCAACTGCAGACTGTGTATTTCATCTTTTGCACAATGACATTTTCTTCAATCTTTAGCCTGTAGACATCTACAAACACTTGCAAGCAAGGTGTGAACCCTAGTATAATTTAAACATACTATATATTGATTTCACTAAATTACTTTCTTAGAGGACTAAGCATATACAGGGCCTGAGTTTCAGAAGTATTATGTCAATGATGTCTCTTTATCAAGAAATTACATTGAGCACAACTTTTCTGGTCACTCATTATGTAATTTAGTGCAAACACTTGCTAGAATCGATATTCTTTAAAAAATATTTTTTCTCTGTTGAATACAGAAGGCCGAGGAATCTGCCATTTGACAATGAATTTATGGTTGAAAAAAGTTTTTCTTCAGAAAATGTTGTTTCCATTATATATAAGTAAATACATAAACCAAAACAATATGTGTATGTAGCTATACACAAGCTTTTGCTTGCCCACAGATTTAAATTTTCTGTCAGGCAGATTTAAATGGCAGATGTAATTTCAAGATATTCTGACCAAAAGTAGAGTGGTTCATGTCTTTATTTCAGTCTACTATGCTCTTTCAGGTCATCTGATAAACCAATAAACTATATCACTCTATCAGTACGTTGGATTACAGGTGCTGCTCTTATAGACCAAACTCCAGTAGAGTTAATAGATTCCTATGGTGAAGTTTGAATTTTCCCCTGGTTAAGTCTTTTGGCACATTGTGGAAGTTACAGTATTCTGAATGAATATTGTGAATTCTGGAAAATGTTAGAAAAAATAATAGATTTTAGGTGTAAATTTTCATAGGAAAGTAATTCTTCTTAATGCAGCTGAGGTATAATATTACATGTATAATATTAGAAATATAGTCAAATTATCCAACTCATTCATAAACATTCTCTTACAGGTGTAAGCTATAAATGATATTCAATTACCTGGTTTAATGTAACAGTAAAGGAAGAATTGTTTGGTTTGATTTTAACTCGTGTAAAAACAGATATTCAAGGTGTTAGACTTTTTTACCCCAAAATATAATAAACTTTAGCTAGTTTACAATATAAATATAGGTTATTAAAAAAAAAAGAAGAAAGAAATGTGAACATCTGAAAAAAATCTTTCAATTAAACTTAAGATCCTTTATGCGTAATGAACTATTGGAAATTGGACTTGAGTTTGTTTGTTCAACCCATTTACCTATTTTTTCTTTACAAGGGAAAAAAATGAGGTTCAGTGAATTCATAGAATAGAATCATAGAATCATAGAATCGTAGAATCATAGAATCATAGAATGGGTTGGGCTGCAAGGTTCAGGGAGAGGAGAGCTGAGGGTGGCAGCAGAGTTGGCAGGACAGTGTTGTCACCCACATGGGACACATCACCACGGTACCTCCACAAAAAGAGCAGAGCAGGTCCAGTTTTGGTACCCAGTGCCACCCACAGACCAGACCACCAGGTAAAACCTTAGTGATGGGGCAGGTCTCCAGGGTCAAGATACCAGGATCAGGAAGGCACAATGGTAGGAACAATAAGAGCGGCAATGTTGCTCAGGCAAGGGTCAAGTGCAAAGGCCTGAGACTAAATGAAGATCATGAGCAAAAGGGGGCTGAGAGAGAGGAGGTTCTTCCTCTCAGCCCCACCATGACCCTGTTTCCACCCAGCCCACAGTTATGCAGCTGCACACCTGAGTGCTAGTCTTGAGCATTGGTAGCTCTAATCAAGACCTTGACAATATCACTGGTATTGGAAAACATTCAGTTCACCAGATGTACAATAATACTTGCTAACCTCTAATATCAGAATGCATAATTATTTAAAAAAAATGCAATATCAGGAGCTAATGATCTAAAGGCTAGGTAACGAAATACATGACAAGGACTAATAACAGTAGAATTTTGGTTGATGACAATAAATATTCAGTTAAAGGTGAAATCATTACCACTTCAGCCAACTTGTTACAACTACTATGCCTTTACAAGACTTCACTAAGCCTTCACAGAGCTATCAGCCATACTTACATAATAAAATTTTTTGTGGTTCTCCAGAAAAGTGTTCTCTTAGTGGGTGACATTCAGCATCAAAACTGAAAGGGCTGGTCTTTGAGGAAAAGTGAAACGAATCAGGTATATTTAGCCTCCCTACACATTAAGAAGACCTATAGGAAAGACACAGTTTACTTTCTTGGAGGTGGAGTGTAATGAGACCTTTCTGCTGTTAAATTCAGGTAGTCCACTGTGCTGCTTGTGATTTTAATCATTCTTGAGACAAATGCAAAGATCAGTAAAAGGCCTGTAACAGATGAAAGGAAGAAAAGATTATGAAGGCTGAACATCAACATCAAATGCCTAAATAGTTAGGACATTAAAAGTTTTCAAGTTTTTATTTTATACATTAAAACAACGGGATTCATAAGCAGCACATAGAGATTGCTCCGGGGTTTCAGCTTCATTGCATGTGTCACTTAGGCATCCCAGGACAAAATAATTCAGGGTATACCACTGGGAACAACTTCGCATTGAAGAAGAGAATGATTTCATAACCTAACTCTTATGGCTCCCTTATAGTTTGGTTTCTTTGTGCCAGTGGCAACTTGCCTGAGTAAAAAGGGTGTAAGACCTGTGGGATTTGGTCTCATTCGCCTTTGTAGCTGTCATTTTCCAACCCAGTGTGAGTCATCACAATGTCGCTCAAAAACTATTGCACTTCATATAACCCCAGGAAATGCATATTAAGATTGTTATTTTTAACTATATTCTCAGGTCTTGGGAAGATATTGATTTGATTTTTCTGCTCTTTTCTTTCCCCTCCCCAATTTCTACTGAGCTCAACTTCTATCTTCCATCTGTAATTTAAAATACCAACTTGCTTGTTAGAAGCTGAAGTGAGAAATTTAGACAATGGTGCCCTTCTTCCTTTCCTCTTCCAACTTTCATTTAAAAGGAGAAAAGAAAAATAGATTCTGACCTTGATAAAAATTATATTTTGATGGCTTAAAACACACAGAAGATTGCTGCATGTTATATGAAGTTGTATCATTATCCATAAATGATCACAAATGAAGAAAAATAAGCAGTGGATTGATACTGAGGAGACTTGGAAATCCTGAGGGTGATATACTGCTTGACAAGGCATTAGCTCCCTGTTTGTAGTCAGAGACCATTAGTCATTTACTATTTGTTTAAAGCACATGTGTGCTATCTACAACTTCTGCTTTCAATTTCTACAGTCATAATACTGAGCTGATAAAAAGAAATGGCTAAGCTTAAATCATAGCTTTAGGCATGAAAAAATGCGTGGAAAATTGTATTATAGTCTAAGTGTATTTAGGTTATCAAATGTTAGCACTTTAATAAACACCTAAACAAAAATTTTTGCTAAAATATATAAAACTCAATCAGTAGTTGCTAAGTCTTTCTTGGTTTTCTGTTTGGTTTTGTTTGTTTGTTTTGTTTCCTCTTCTGACAAATATTTCCTACTTCTATTCACTGTTTGGGTGAGGTCTCCGAAAGACAAGTTTTTTGACCATCATTTCCCTGAAGCTGAAGGTGTGATCAGCTAATTTTGGAGCTTCTCATTACTTTGCATATCTGTCAAAGTGTTTCCTTTAAGAGTATCCTTTTTCTCTGTGAAGAAAATGTTCCTTTTTTTCTCAAACAGACCATATCATTCTAATAGTTTTATCATGGGATTGAAAATTAGTATGAAGCCTCTTGAAAACCTCCTCAGTTGGCAAGTCCTTTCTATCTCAAGATCAGACAAAGGTTCACTTATCCTCTCAAAATAATTGATATTTTAAGAATAAGTATTACAAAAATACCTTTTTTGCAATTACTTGTTCAGATGTTTAACTTCTAGTTGAACTCAAATCTCTAAATACACGTACTTCTGTAGAAGAAATGAGACATATATGCAGAGAGAAGACAATAGATCAATTCATTTTACAAAATTGCAACACTATGGCTTTGAAATTTCCTCACATTTTCCACAATGCTAAGATGATAACATTTCAGTGATCTACATAATATCACTTTTTTTTCAGTTTACTCTCTATGCAGCAGTTTGAATTTCCTGATGGCTTGCTGACATGTTTTTTGGGCATCACTGCAGAGGCTTGCTTCACTCAAGAGCCTAATAAGCACCGAGGTTTTAAAATGAAGAATGTATTATCAAACAAGTTGAAGAAGACCTGCAGACCATTTAGTTCAGTCCTACATTACTCCAAAAAACCAGGAGCCTGGAACAGACCAAATTTACAATTTCCAAACTATGTACATTTACCAAACAAATAGAACAAATCACACAGGATGTAGAAAGAGCAGTGGGCCCTGGTGAAAAAAGGTGCCCTCTTGTATCTAGCGAAAAAAAAAAAAGAAAAACAAAACAAAACAAAACAAATCCCAAAAAACAGACATGTAATAACAGAGTAGAAAACATTTCCTATTTCTGTTATAAACATGTGTCACGTCAAAAAGGAGAAGTTTCAATGGAGTGTTTTGTAAACCTCACATTAGACAAGAGGTAAAAATATGATGTAATCTGCAAAAGAAAAGCCCTGAATGCTTGTTTCTTTTTCAATTATGGCTTTACACTGAAAGAAATATTATTAGTTAAAATAATAATAATGATAATATTATCATTTTTTCTGTGGATTTAACTGCACTAAATGCTTTCTATACAAATGTATTTTACAGAATAGCATTCTTATATTTTTTTTTCTTTTTTTTTCCCTCAGTGGCAGCGTAAGTATAGCTAGAGGAATTTTCCCTCACTTGGAATCTTTTTTCTTTATTGTTTGTAAAGGTTCCATCTTGAGTCTTTCAAAATAATTCCGACAAGGTGGCAGTAGTCAGAATAGAAATCAGCTTGTTCTTATTTTCTGTGCTTTACTAGTTCCAAATTACAGTGGGAAATATTAGAAGTTATTTATTTGCTCCAAACAAAATCTAAGTCCTTCAGATTGAATTGGCCTAGACAGAGAAGCCAAGTGTGTAAGCTTGAATGCATTTTTTCTTGAAAAAAACATTGTTATATAAAGTAATTTTTGGAAAAGATAAAGATCTTGTGTAATTTTAAACTTTTTGAATAATACAGATGAGAATCTTAAGTCGAATGTGACAAAGATTATGTTTAATGAAAAAAAAAGTATCCTATTTTTGTAGTATACAGATCAATTTTTGTTTAATTTTAGTGGAGTTCTTTTAAGATTCATTTGAATTAGATCCGACCACAAATGTTCAAGGTACAACTACTACTGTTTTCTTTTTTATGATATATTGGAGGTACATTATTAGCATTTTAAGACGGATCAATTCAAACTAGAATGGGAAACAACCAACTCCTCATCTCAATCTTACTCAAATATCATGATTCAACTGAGTGGACAGGTTAACATAAACGGTAGATTCTGCTGAATTTTCTTCAACTGGCTCTACTCAATTTATCTGGCATTTATCTTACACCTGTACTGAATTTCTGTTTGCACCCAAGGATATCCCAGCACAGTCTATAATAGTTCACATGACTGTGAGAGCAACCCAGTATACTGGCGCATGGACTAGGGTCCATGTCTTCAGTATGAAAATTATCCACTGTGTGCAACGTCGTTTAACTACTGCTTTGAAAGCAGTTTGGAGTTTTAAGGTCTCAGTCTGTGCCAGCTTAATGCAACTATCTGTGGACTAGAATCAAGGAACTACATATGCAAGAAATTGCCATAGAACAAAAGACACCTGGAACTGTGAAAGGCTTGAAGAACTACAGCTCAGTGCATACAAACCTATCTGCCTTTGCAGAAGGCCATTTTGAGGCCTTTTCTAGGACTGGTGTTGCATTCTGTTATTTTATCAATAATTCTCATATGGCGGTGTAATTTATAGAAACACCTTGACCAGGCACAGTACGCCAACTCACCGTTTTCCAGGTGAATGTGCATGGGGACCAACAACAAGAGGAAACAAAGGTGTGATATTGGATCCTGCTTTTTGCTAACCTTTTTGTTGACAAAGCAATGAAGCTTATGTCCAGATCAGTACCTGTTGGAATGGGTACACAAAACAGATGCATACATAGTGCATTTTGGAAGCCTTATTTCCAGCTACTAAAAAATCCTGGTTGCATGTTCAGAAGTGATAGTGACTGCAGCTGATGCTAATGGCTTTTATAAACAACAGGTTGATCCTGAAAGTTAAATACATCAAAATGCTGAATCTGGTGTTAATTGTGAAGTGAATTTCTCAAATTTCTAGACATCAGCAAATAGGCATCTGTTATGCCCAGAAGCAAAAAGCTCAGCATACAATTATGTTGATAGCGGAATACTGCTGTTATTCACAGCTACTTCTGTTTACTTTTGTTTATTACCTGTTAAAAAAACATATTATGAAACTTTAAAACAAGCTGGCTGAAACTGGAAACGGAAATTTTAGTTCTCCATCTTAGTTTTCTGCAACTAATTTAACATAGTATGCAGGTTTAAATATGACAAAAAAATGATAGTTCAATCTTGGAGTCATTTTGCCATGTCCAGTAAACCCAGGATTACCCACTGCAGAACTGAGGTCCGAGTTCTTTGGCAGGAGAAAGTATCTTGCTGCTCACCTGTTTCAAGATTAATAATATCACTCCAACAAGATTAGAGCCATTACTCTTCCTGACCTGACCCAAATGGTACAAATGGGATTTTAAAGACAATGTCTACTGAAAGATCCAGCAGAATGATGAGGTGCACAGAATAGCTACCATGAGGAATCAGCAGTGATAGACTGTCACTGTTATAAAGAAGATACCCTATTGGGTTTAGCTATTATCCCAGAAGAAGATTATAGTCATAGATCCTGACCTTTAATTAAATGGACAGCACAAAGAAGGAGAGAGATAAACAAACTTGTGCAAAAAAAAAAAAAAAGAGTGGCAACTTTTACTGTCTTGGTAGCAAGTCTGTGAAGGAGAAAGAGGACAGTGACCAGTGTGAGATTTTACAGATTGCTTTTTCTCTCATTTGGTGAAGAGACAAAAAGTCGTGATGACATAGAACAAAAAGTCATTAAATGATGTTCTTTATTGGCTAAATAGCAAAATAACTGTGGACCCCCACAATGAGGAGAGGAGAGGAGAGGAGAGGAGAGGAGAGGAGAGGAGAGGAGAGGAGTACTTCTTGTCCTGTGAGCCAAGTCATGCTGTTATACAAATGTGTAGGCGTCAATCCTGTAGCTTCAGTTGTAGTAGCCAATGCTTTCTGTCAACTGAAGACCTGATTTTCAGTTCCACGTCATAACCAAGATGGCAGTTTCACATAGGAAAACTGCTTATTATAGTAAGCTAGTGACTTTCATCTGGAGAAGAAAACATTTGTGGAATTCAAAATTAAATAAAAGCATAAATATTCAATATAAAGATTTAATAGAATGTGCTTTCCCCACTGGAAGTCTAACTGCAACTCCTGAACTGGCCATCTGAATCACCCATTATAACAAGTCTCTAGTATTTTATATTTCTCAGTGAATAGTAGTTTTCTTAAAAAAAAAAAGTAACATATTGGCAACTTTTAGATAACAGAATCACTTATTCCTAAGGATAAAGATATTTGTATATCTAGACAGATTGGCAAAATATATTCCCGAAATGTTCACTCTTCCAAGTATTTCACTTTAGTATGTTTATCAAATATAAATATGTATGTTCTCATTCATATGATGTCAAATGATATTATAGGCAGCTTTCCCATGGTTAAAAATGATTCTTAATAACAGTTAAGAGGTGGTAAATTTTCATATCTTCTTGGACAAAAATTCAAGGTTTTAAAATAATTATATTTAGCACCTATAGATACCTTCAAATATACAATTAGTTTTAAACTAACCTCAAAGGAAAGAAAACATCCACAAAGACAAGGGATGAGATGTCTGAAATAATTTACCCATGCAAACCTTTATTCATGTGAATAATCATATTGGCCTTCATCAAAGTGTTCACACAAGTAAAGCTTTGCAAGATCAAACTACTACCTTGCTGACTATCCTTAAAATCAAGGACATTCAAGAAATGAGGGACACAGAACAATGATTCAACAGTATTAAACATTAAATCAGTGATCAAATATTAAATGGAGGATTACAGAAAATGACTAAGATGCATTGCTTTTAATTGTGTAAGTTATGGATCTTATTGCTGGTTTCATTTGCAAAAGGGAAATCATTTACAAGGTTAATTGCAGTGTCACCTCACAGCCTCCAGTTCTCTTCCATGTTGTGCAAAAGCAAGTGTGAGCAGATGGACAAGAGGAACATCTGGCAGAGAGAAGTGGGATCAATGCTGCTGACAGTCTTGACTGATTTCCTTTGGTGTGCACACAAAATAACTGGTGACAGAAAGGGCAGTCAGAAGTAAAGCTCCAAGCCTAAAGTGAATCTTTGTTGATGCTATTAGTGAACAAACTAACTTCCATAGCTCTTCCTGCCTAAGTCTGGAAGATCTTCTGTTAAATGTGGTGATAATTGGCATTTGTACAATGTATGTCCTTAAAATGAGTGGCATTCTTGCAGTTTCTTTCATTCACATTTACTTTGATCTCTAAAATTACCAGGCTCTAATTTAAGCTTCATCTGTGCACAGGTCTGCCCGTGAACCAACTGTAAGTTTCTTCTTTTTCATCCACATATCACTGTCTCACAAAATAGGGTAGATCCTGTAAAGCACAGGTCTGCAAAAAGCATTCAAGCTAACTTGTAGGATGTATAATATTATACTGCATGCTCTTTCAATTATTCAGTACTACTTTTAAACTCTTCTTTTAATGTGGTTGTTAAATAATGACCTAGCTGATGTAATTTCAGAGCCATTCTCCAATATCTTGGAGGGACTGTAGCAATGAGGGAGGATCCTTGGTTTGCAAAAAAGCAAAAATGTAACACCTGTCTTCAAAATAATCCAGAAGAAAATATCTAGGGAATTACAATGTAGACGGTCTCACCTCAGCTCCCAGGAACATGTCCTCATGGAAGCCATTTCCATGCAAAAGAAAGGCAAAATGTTAGGTGGAAACTCATAACACAGACTTCCTATGCAGAAATCTTTCTTTATCATCTTGATTATCTTTTGACACAAAATAACTAGATCTATGAGCAAGGAGAAGGCAGTGGATATCATTTATCTTTACTTAAACAATACTTTCAACATAGCAGGAAAATAGTGTTCTGAATGACCTTGATAAATTTGAGGAATTGTCCAAGAGAAATCAGATGAAGTTCAACATGGACAAATGCAAAGATCAGCCTGCAACCCAGAATGGAATACCTCAGGCACTGGCACAGGCTGGAGACTTGTGCTGCACTGTCAGAGCAGGACTCAGGAGTTCTAGTGAACAGAAAGTTGAGCATGAATTGTGTGTCATTGTGAGAAGTAACAACATCCATAGCTGGTGGATCAAATTAAATTATTGTCCCCCTCTAGCTAGCACTTGATGAGGCTGCATCTGGAATACTCTATAAAGCTCTGGACACAAAAATGAGTTCAGCGACCTGGAAGGAGTCTGGTGACACATTCCTAGAAAACTTAGGTAGCTGGAACATAAAACATAAAACATAGAAGGACAGACTAAGAATAAGGTTTGTTTAACTTGGAGAAGGCTAACAGGATCTATTTGCAGTTTTTCACTCCCTGAAGTGAGGCTATAGAGAAGACGGAGCCAGAACTGTCTCAAAGATACACAGTTAAAGACAAGAGGCAACGGTCACAAGTTACAACAAGTAAAACTGACTGGTCTTAAAGAAAAATTTAAAATCTTTACCTTAAGTGTAGTTAAGGTTGCTCAGAGATGCTGAGAGGTCTCCATTTTTTGAGATCTTTAAAGCACAACTAGAAAAGGCCATGTGAAATTTTATTAAAGTTTGGAGTAAGCCTTTTCTTGAAGAAGGAAGTTTGACCAGAAGTTTTAGTCTTTGGCAAATTTTCTATGATTTGATTGTCAGATTCCATATGGCAAGGTCTGTTCTGTTCAGATCAGTAGTCCTGATATTCTGACACTTGAAGAAGATACACTGTTGAGGTCTAGGGAACTTGTTACAGAATTTGTGAAATGGACAGAGATGATGATGATGATGACTTAAAAAACAGCTAGAGAAAGGAATTCTTAAGGAAGATAGGGCTTGCTACTCAGAGTAAGACAGAAAGCAGGACATCTGTACTTGAAGAAGAATTTTAAATTTTTCATCTCCTTTTTCTTGTCCCTCACTGAAAATGTCTGGCTTGCTGTGTTCCTGCATCAGACAATCCTGTCTCTTTCTGCATCCCACTACGAAATCAGGACTGAGGCTGTCCATGTATGAAGTGTCTCTGTTACAGCTAGAAACCTCTCCGTTACAGAAGTGACTTAATTGATTTTGATTTCCAGCTCTGAGGACCTTGAGGGGTGATGGAGGAAGGTTACATTCTTTAGAGATCATAGTATAATTCAGGTTAGTAGGGACTTCAGAGGTTCTTTAGTTCAACTTCCTGTTCCAGGCATGGTCAACACCAATTTCAGACCATGTTCTTAGGTTGTATAAGGCTTTGTAGACAAAGATCTGGAAAATCCCAAAGTATGGAGACTGCACAAACTCTCGGCATAGCCTTCTCCAAAGCTTAGATTTCCTACCAGTGGCAATTGCTTTCCTTCTAACCAGTCAGAACATCCTCTTACAATGCATGACTGTTGTCTGTCCTTCTCTCATGCACTCCTCAGAGAGCTGGACCTCATCTTCTCAGTAACCACCCCATAGGTACTGGGCAGCTATTCCTAGGCCCCCTCCAAAGCTGTCTCCTCTCCAGGATGAACAAGTCCCAGTTCTTCAGCATCTTCCAACAGGACAAGTGCTCCAGCCCCTCTTCCGCAGCCACTATCATCTCAATGGCCCTCCACCGAATTTACTACTGCTGCAAAAAAGATGACTCATCAAGTCTCTTGATCTACTGACTGAACTCCTGTTGACATAGCACAGGGTTGTCTTTCCTGCCAGAGCACATTCCTATCTGCTCTGTAGCCCGCTATCTATTAAGGATATCCAGAAAAATTTTCATCATGGTTGCTTCTGATCTCTCAGTCATCAGCTCATACTTTTTCAGGCTTTGGTCTATCCCAGGTGCAAAAATTCTCATTTGTTTTTTGTCTGGGTTTTTTTTTTTCAGTTTCTTGAAGTTGCCTTTCCTCCTGTCTGAATATCAGGCTTGCTCTTGAGTTTATCAATGGCACCACAAGTCTGGCATCATTTAGAAACCTGAGAAGGGTGCACTCCATCTCTTCTAGGTTATTTATAAAGACATTGCATAAAATAGATCCCAGAATAAATCCTTGAGGTACTCCATTTGAAATGGTCCTCCAGGCAAGATAGAATTATTAAACACTTTCCTTTGATCCTGACAATCCAGAGAGATTTCACCCATCCACTGGACCATTTGCATAGACCATAGCAACCTAACTTGGTTACAAGGATACTCTGGCTTCTTTTTTCATACCTTGGCATAAAATAAATGTATTTTGTTAATAATTTGTTCCTGATCTTGACTCATTGAAAAAGATCTTGTGGTGTAGTCAGTTCAGATTCATCTGGACTATATTGGCTCTGGATTATATTCTGCAAGCTGATAGAATTTTAAAAAAATGCATAAAATACTTCATATTAATGTGCTCTGATTTTTACACACAAAAAAGTAAAATTGAACAAAACGTTAAAACCCTTCTTAGGTTGAATTTCTATCACAGAAATTGTTAGCTGATTCCCTACTCTGCAAATAACATGAATATTACTAAATATTTTTCACACTTCTGTATTTAGATCTCGAGGTCCCAAGAAGATTATGGTGGCTGAAGTTTCCATCTGCTCTTCTGACTCCTGCCTGCCTTTGCATTTTTAATCATTAGAACGTGACTTTACTAACAGATTAAAATATCTCATTTTTAATATTGCTATGCCTTTATGGTAATAGGAGAGATATATCTGTGTTTTAATTTTTTAGTGCTTTGTGTTATTCTTTTTTCCTGTCTTTCTTAAGGTAGGGAATAATTTCCCAGTTATCCATCAAATTGCAGAGTATGCTCTGTACACATGATATGTTGAAGGGGGAGTTCAGGGGTGAGCTCTCACCTGGTCTTAGTATTCCCTCTACAAAGTACAAATAAAGTTGTTTCTGTCTTGTCAAAGCAGAAAACAGTGTACACAACATATGTAATTAATTATCCCCAACATTGCTATCACTGGGATCCAGCCAGTTGCAAAAGAACTTTTCCTTGTTTTGTTGCCTCAACATATATCCTTTCCCCTCTAATGGAGATCTCGAAAGGGGATTCTGTGTGTTCAGCTGTGAATGGAATTAGGTCCTAAACAGTTTATTCTTTATCTCTGACATTGGCTGTCATATTGTTTCTCACATTTTTAAACCAGCTCATCAATTTTGATTAGTAGCAGACAAATCCGTATGTATGAGAGCAATAAAAATATATAGAAGATTTTCCTATATTCGCACACACACTTGTGACAAGAGTGATGTGCAAATAACAATAATACAAAAAGAAAAAACTTTACAGAATAAATGTGAACTTGCTTATTTTTATAACTTGCAGCAAAGAAGAATGGGTGTATATAGGAAGGTAAGTTTGACAAGTTGAAGGAATGGGTTAGATGCTGCCATACTTGTTGAAGATTGACTGTGGATGGCAATGGTCAGAAGCTTCTGCCACTGTGTTTTCACTCTGTGGTAAAAATTTAAAATACCTATTTAACTCTTTCACCATAGTGCCAGTTACAATAATAATACAAATTTTTAGCAGTAGGTGATCAGAATTTCTAGCTTCTTTTTCTCTTCTCTCTCTCACTGTTTCCTCATACTGCTATGACATGACTAGGACAGCAGCTTTTTTTCCCGTGCTGGAAACTACAGCATAATGTTGATGAAATAGGAATATGAAGTCCCATGTGATTTCCTTGGGACCACACTAGCCTTCCTCCTGGGACCCTCAAGATCTCACCTGCAGATCTTTAGTTCTTTGCAGGGGAAGATAGAGCATGCAGCAGCCAGGAAAAAAAAAATACTCCCATCCTTCTTATCTCCTTATAATTTCTGTGGAGAAGTCATGCAGGTGGCAAAGGAGAAGAAAAACACATCAGAAGGTTTAGAATCGGTGTATATGTCCAGTCAAACACTTCAGGTTTAGCACCAGATTCCTATCAGGAATACTGCTAAGGGTGATGTTTAATGATTCCATTATTGACTTTCTCGTAGGCTTGAAAACATAATCTGTTAATATCAGTGTCCTGTTCACCACTCTTGTGAAATTTTTCCCTTTTCTGTCTCATTATCTGAAGTAAATAATTTTCTAAGGAAGTCCCAAGGCAATCCATAAAGACCAGATTTACTAGCTAGTCAACCAACCTGAGACAGGGAGTCTGTAAATGCGGTTCTAAACACAGCTAAAATCATCTTTCTAAAGCTTGTGAGGCTCTGTCATCACTAGCCCTCTCAGTAAGATATTATGGCATTTGTATTTTGACATAGAGAGAGGAAAAAAAACCAGAAAATGTAAGCCATTCTTGAAGACAGGAACATGCATGGGACTGAAGAGGAAAATGATTCTTGGCAGGAAAATGGAAAAAACATAGGACATGTTAATGGTTCAGAAAAGCTTTACAGTATAAAGTAGAACGAGTAAGAGGAAAATCAAGCACAGCCAAAAAGTAAAAGACCTGTATGGCGCACAGAAAATGTTCATTACTGCCATAGAGGATCAGTGGTATAAACCAGAAATTAAGCATGACTTTACAAGAACTCAATAAAAACTAATGTAATCAAATTGAAGCATTAGAATGATTACAAGTACAGACATCCCACAGAAAGAGAAAGCAGTGTCTTAATTGGGAAATCTGAAAAGAACAAACTTTGACAACTTAAAAGTGTAATAAGGTGCATGAGAAAATATTTTTTATGGCCAGCTTACTCATTCTAACATACTTAAAAGCACCACAGAAGCGTAAGTTGAAAATAGGTTCTGAAGTTTGTAAATGATGATGCTATAAAAGTAAATCAAGGTCTTTCAGAGACTACTTAACATTTTTCATTGATTTACACGTAAGGATTTGGAGAAGTTCTCAAACTGATGATTTTTCTCTATACTTACAATGATGAATTGTGCAAAATAGAAGGGTTGATAGAAATGACTTTACAACAAATTGCTAAACTTTATAGCAAATAATTGCCAAGTATTTTTAGAAACTCTAATGTAAGATTTAAAAAGCTCTCTATAGTGCATAATCTGCTGTTTAGCTTGCCTTTAGCACCAGGGGAATAGAAGTTAGCTTTTAAAATTAAGTTACATTTACGAAAGCTACAATAGCCAACAGAACAGGTGAGTGAAGTCCTCACAGAGGGAAAGCTGGAAAGATGGAAGTTATGATGATAAAATTACTGAGTTATAACAGGCTGGAGAAATGAGTCAACAGGAAATTCATAAAGTTCAAGAATGATGAGTATAAAATCCTGCACCTGGGGAAGAACAATCTCATCCAACAATATGTGCTGGGGGCCACCCATCTGGAAAGTAGCTTGCTGGAAAAGCTTTTGGTGGTCCTGGTAGATAGCAGGTTGAACATGAGCCGGCAACACACCTTCGTCACAAAAGATGCTAACGGCATTCTGGATTGCATTGGGATCATTACCGGCAAGTGAAAGGAGGTGATCCTTCACATCTACTCAGCACTGGTGAGGCCACACCTGGAGTACTGTGTCCAGTCCTGGGCTCTCTAGTACATGAGAGACATGTATGTACTGGAGAGAGTTCAAAGAAAGGCCACAAAAATGAAGAAGGGACAGGACACGTCACATATGAAGGGCTGAGAAAGCTGGAGCTGTTCAGCCTGGAGAAGATAAGGCTCAGGAGGATCTTGTCAATGCATCTAAATACCTGAAGAGAGGGTGCAAAAAGGATAGGTCCAGGCTCATTTACATGGTGACAAGTAACAGGGCAAGAGGCAATAGGCACAGATTGAAACATCAGAGGTTCCATCTGAAGATTCGGAAACACTTTTTTACTGGGAGGGTGACTGAGCACTACCATAGGTTGCCCAAGGAGGTCAGAGTTTCTCTCCGTAGAGAACCTGGAACCTGGTTCCGGGTGTGTGTGCAGGGGGTGTGGACAAGATGACCTCCAGAGGTCACTTCATTCTGTGAAAAGGTTCTGTATTAGGACAGATAAACATATTCATAAATGATTAGCCAAGGGTTGAATAGTCATATGACAAAGCTTATAGCAATACTGAATTATCTGGAGTTTACCTAAAAGAGATTAAAAGATCCTACAGAAAGATCTGAAATTATATTGTGTGGTTGAGTTACATTATGATGAAGTAAAAACTATTTATTCCTGTTCAGCATGAAAGATAGGATATTGAGCTATGTGGACTTTTGATCTGACTCTACATAAGCATTATTGTCCTTTATACAGTTTACTAGGATTGGAATATAGAAAAAGAATGGAATATAGAAAAAGAACATAGGTTCTTCAAGTATTTTCTCATGGACTCCTTTTTAGCCTCACTAGTATGACAAGACAGGTGGGAAACTACCCACAGTCATTCACACAGCCACCAGCATCTTCAGCCAGGCCAGAAGTGTCTGAAAAAATTGAACACTAATTCTTTGCATTGCAGTGTCTTTGGGTGAAATCTTCACTGACTGCAGGATTGCCTGGTTTATGAACCTGATTTCTAGTGAAATCACAGCAAATGCACGAAGCATCTGTTCATAAGGCCATCACCTTCAGGGCACTATCCAATGATGCCAGGGGTAATGTCTTATGAGCAATTACCCTAAACCTAATCAATTGCATATATTATAACCCCCTATTTTTCATGACCTAGAAGGTCAGTTTTAGTTTTGATAAATAAAATGTTAATTTTTGTGGATATTTTCACTTCAGATTGTTATACCCAGTGCTACAGCAAATAAGATAAAATCCTAAATTTAGAGTAGTAAGTACCAAGTGGCACCAGCTTGTCAGAGTACAATCTGTTATAGAAAAACATAATTTTGGAAAAGATTCTGTAGAAGATACATGTTCGCTTCATTAATTTTGGGGATACTGCCAAGAATTTGTTCAGTGCAGAAAAATACTAGGAAGTAGACTAAAGGATCTTTAGCGCTAAATAGATGGTGGATTGGCACATTTGCTGCTATGTACATATCAGACTTTTCATATGTTTCATCCCAACATAGTTTGACCAAGATATTTTCTCTGCTTATTTTTGTTATCATGACATAGTGGGCTAAAATAAAGGTGTCTTGCTTTCACAGAGCATAATTTTTTTCAAGCTACAAATGATGATGTAGCCTCCAGATTTTCAACCCCACTTCACAGGGACTGTGTCATTCTTCCCTGGTTTCTCCAAGTCAATAACTATTCTTACTAAGCTGTACATGACTCTGCAGCCTCAATTAAATCAGTATGCCGAATGTGACACACTTAGTAGACGACTGTATCTTTTCAGTAAATACAAAGGCAGTAAAAGATTCATTGCTGTAAGAAGCATTGTGTTGAACAAGTGGATAGAGAATGATTACATAGCCTGTCAATAGGACGTCTTCCAGAAAAAAAAGATGATTAAGAAGAAATATTTCCACTTTCCAGTGCAGGTCATTTTAAATGACATAGATACTCTTGACTGAAGCAGCCAGTAACACAGACCCAATATTCTCACTTACAAAATGAAAGTCTAAGAGGATATAAGGGGTCTTGTGTTGTTTATAAAAAATGCTCACTCATCATATTCAGAACAGGAATTCTAGACACTTTATACTTTGACATATCAAGATAAAAGTAATTTGCCAGTGGCAATCCGCAAACATTTCTTGCAAAGTTCTGGCAGCACAACAATTACAGTGACAGGTAATACAGTATTCTGGAGCCTTCTCAGAAAAAAAGAATTTCCACTCAGTGTCAAATGGACACTTGTCAAGCCAAGATGAATGTACATACTTAAAAGAATGTCGTCCATCTAGCTCGACAACTTCTGTAGGCTGAACAAATTCAATATGCTTCAGATATGATAGTTCAAGTAAATGTGTGAAGCACCATATGGAAGAAGTGAACACCTGCTGCAAGGTGTCACCTAGCAATATTGCATGTGTCTGATGGAAGATTGCTGGCATAATTCATAGAAGGGACAGAGTTTGTCCCCTACAGATGAAGAAATGATGGCAATGTGACTCACAGGGGACTTGAAAAAAGAGCAAATTCAAAATCTGTCATTTTTAGTAATGTACCTCAGCAACCGCAGTTGCTATTTTTTGCAAGGTGCTTTTTTTAACCACCGTCAACTGCATGGTCTTCTTTTGTCCTTTGGTTTACAGTTTATTGGTATGAAGGACATAATTTTCCTATGCCATATGATCAGGCATTTTAGAAATCACATCGAGGACTTCCCAGTACACTCTTTTCCTTGCTTATACAGTCTCACTACATTCACATTTATATGATAAAGAACTGTTATGACAGAGAATGAAGGATGATGACCTATTCTGTTAATTATTTTGGGAAGACTGTGTTCCTGGAAAGCAGTGGAAACACAAAAACTCTGCATGGTATGATAACGTTGGCTAAAATGAAAGTGTTATCACATATGAACATTGCTTATATTATAAATATACATGGGGTCAAATGAATACAGAGTGCATAGAGGACTCTGGAGGGAGGAGGTAAAAGAGGGGATATATAACATTGTTCACTCAGGATATCTTATTCTGAGAGGATGGCCAACACAGAAAGTTGACTGAGAAGACCAAAATGTGCAGCACAGTAAGTGAGCAGCTAATCACTACTACAGTAATTACTATAGGGAAAAAGGTTGCTATTTGTTAAACTAAGTAGTAAAAAACCCCAAAGTTTTCTAGTAGTGTTTTTGAGGAAGAACATTTACATATGGGAGAAAGCACAGTCCAGCATTTAGACTAGTAGCTGAAAATTGTTTCCATGTGATGTTTTATGGGGAGATTTTTCTTTCTTTTAGCTAAGCATGTCAAGTGTGGTGAGAATTTACATGAGTGCACGTAAAGAAAAAAGCATGGACTGCAGGAAGATGAAAAAGGCAAATGGTGTTCCCACTATTCATTCCAGGTTTTCTTCCTTAGTTAGACTTGCATTGTGAAAAAAAAATGCTCTGTGTAAAGCTTTAGGCTCTCCTACTTCATCTTTCAATGGTATTCTACGTACAGTAGGCTTAAAAAACACAAACATTCAGCATGAACAAATCAACTCAGATTGGTCAGCCAGTGAATAACATAAACTCCAGCATTTTCACTAACAGTTGTATCAGAAAACATAGCGTTACCACTCTCTGAAAAATTCTTATATCCAAATGGCTTTGGCTGTGTTCATGAATTGTCCCTGAATAAAGACAAGTCACAGAGAACCAGGAGTATTTACAAAGCATATCCTGCCAACAGCGTGCATCCTGGTAGGGAACAGAGAAGCTCTTAGATAATCAGGTCTCTGATTTAGGACTAAAGAGACAATGACCAGCAACTATGAATATTCAGCATAGATCCCCCTAGACAAGCACCCTGTCTGGTCTTCTGTCTTCTATGCATGACTAACTTTAATCTGTAGTGATAAATTATGCATTGTAATAACCTAATGTTTAAAAGGCTTTGGACAGCAGGGGCCAGATCTAAAAGCAAAGCAACTCTGCAGCAGCCAGACATCGGTGATACAAAGTTGACTCATACTTTTTAATGTGATCACCATCAACTGGCAACTAAATACCAACAGTTTAACAGCCTGAAAATCCTGTGATTTAAAACTGAACGATCATCAATCAAGTAGACAGTAGGACCTTGTCCTGCTATTTCCCAACTCTTGCTACCTTGACCACTTTTACCTACTATATTGTATGATCATTTTCTTTATTTTCTTTTTCTTATTATTGTAAAACCCTAGATTAATTAATTCTCAGACATTTCCATGCATGATTGTAAGTGTATTTGTATATATGTATATGTGTTTGTCAGAAGATATTACTTTGAGGTAAATATACATGACTGCTTAATTCCAGCAAAATAACCTATGCATCATCTGGCAAGGCATAAGTGAATAGGTTATTATGAACTGTGCAAGTACATTAATTTAACAAGGTTTTCATAAAGGTGTGGCTAAATTAGCAAGGAAATAAATTCTTTCCCCTCTGTCTTCCTTTTGTTTTGCAATTCCATCTCTTTCATGTCTACATAACGAAGAAGGTCCATTTATACAGAGAGTTAAAAGGTGCAATGAGTCATCAATACAGAGTAATTTTATAAAGAAAAGGTTCTGTAATAATTTGTTGCGAAGTTGGAAGTAATTGGAAGCAATGTTATAAACACTTTCCATAAATATGGCATTCTGGGTAAAGGAATTATTGTTATTTTGGAAATTAATCTAATTTTTGTCTGCACGTTGTCATTTATGTGAATAGGACTTGTCAGCTTGATTTGTTACAATGCCTGAATTTCTTGCTTAATCCCAAAAATATAAATAAAACATTCAATTGCATTAACTGAGAATGTTAACCTTTTCAGTACTACTCTCAAGAGCAAGTTTTTTTATTGTCTTTACACATCTCAAAATAAGATCCTTATAAGATTATTGGGAAAACATGAAAAAGAAACATTTAAAGAATAGCTCACACCCCTAGGGTGTGGGGAACAATACTGCATAGAGATTGAGGATCTTTCAGATCAAAATCATCCATGAGACATACAAAGAACATCTGATTTTTGCAAGTCATCTCCATTAGTTACAGTGGACCAACTGAAGAGGTCAAATTTACAGATAGGGGAAGACTATCAGATAATCACAGTCAAGGAGTCTGGCAGTTTTATGTTAATCTCTTTTTTTTTGCGCTGTCCCTGAAACTGAAGCACAGAAAGGAGTAATTCAGATTAATGGTACCTCCAATTAGAATGTTGTCCGGGTAGAAACACTAAAGGCTGATACAGAATATGTACTTCATGCAGTTTTTTGCCAACAAACAAGAAGCATCCAGTATGTTAACCCTGCCATCTGAAACTGAAAAACAGGAGGAATCTTCAGAGACTATTCTGTCTTCATGCTCAAGCAATTCTGAGAGCAGATAAATAAAAGATGGGGTGGAGCAACCATATTTTACACTGATATTCACAGCTGTTCAGCATCAGTAGAGCTACTTTATTAGTACACTGGCAGCTGTTGCAGGAGAACTAGGAAATGAGAAGAAAAAACTCTGGAGAGTTAGCAGTTGAGCTACAGTTTAAGAAACCTACAAGCTATTGAGATCTGTCAGTGAAGAATATTGCAGCGTGAGCACTCAAGTTTAACTTCTCTGAGAAGTAAGAATGTTCTGTACAGCCAGAACGTTGGTGATACTTGAAATTTTGCTTTATGATGTTATATTGAGAAAAAAACTATGATTTTATTTGGTTATTTTCTCTTAGGGGGCCAGTTAGCTCAGTGGTTTGAGCGTGATGCTGACAACAATGACAACACCGAGGTTGTGGGTTCGATTCCCGCTCGGTCCCCATGTGTTGCCAGGTCTAGTCGAAAGGTGGCCTCCCTGCCCATGACAGGGAGGTATTCCTGCCCAAAACAGGGAGGTTGGACTAGATGATCTCTAAGGTCCCTTCCAGCCTAGGCCATTCTATGATTCTATGATTCTCATGTATTCACATTCTCCAGACATGCAGCAGCAAACAAAGAAGGTTGGTACCATTACCCAACTACTTTTGTAGAACCAATGAAGACTTCCCAAATATTAAGTAAGTGTGTTATTTACTTTGTTTGTTTCTGGATATACTTCTGGAATAACTTCAAGTAATTGTTCAAAATATGGGAAATCAGTGTTAGTTACGACCCAAGTACTCTCATTTACACCCCGCTTGATACCATGAGGATCATTTTGTTGCAGTAATCTGTAGAAAAACTAAGTGGCTGTGATTGACTTTACTTCTCATTACATTTACATTGCTAAATGGCACAAACTGTAATTTAAAATCGTTTTTATGCAAGATTTCTCTACTGAAGCCATGTGAAAAAAAACATTATAGATGAATACCATATACTAACTACTATTGTACTGCTGACTGGTAGCAACATTTCAGGAAAGACTGAACCTAAGAACATTTTTGTAGCTGTAATGCTAATATATGGCAGTGAAACATTATTTTATAAAAATTTTGTTTTGTTAGAGAAGATGTTAAGGCTGTCTATGTGCAGACTTCGCTTTCATAAAAGATAAATATTGCTATACTTCATTTTATTTCTTTTCTGAATTTCTTCCAAAACCAGAAATCTTATTCTACAGGAAAAATTCTGTGTGATGAGCTGCATTGTAACATTTTTAGGCTGGCAAATTGTACCACCTATAATGTTTTCATACATCCAGTGGAAATTACTTTCTCAAGTTCAAAGTGTTCTACTTGAAGGTTGTAACTGTGTAAACAGCATATAAAGATTAAAAAAAATTGTTCTGCAAAACTTATGTCAGATTAATTTATTTTAGAATTTTAAAGCATGCTTATGGTATGAAACTTAATGATGTTGAAATATTGGCTAGCCAGATCAATAACATACTAGTGATACATTGTAATAGCATGTATCTCTTTAAAAGTCACCTACTAAAACATTTATTTGTATCTTTAGAAGATAGAAATACCTTGAAAATCCCATGGAACACAGTCAGTTTTTTTGCTTTTCAGTGTTTATTTTGTTACATTTGTGAGCCTAAAGGAAGGTTAAATCAAGTCTTAAAAGCTGGAAACATTAAGGCAACTTACTTTCTTCCTACTTCAAAAATTTGTAAAAAAGCGTAAAGTGAGGGATGTCCTGCCAATGGTCCTGTTCGGAACTGAAGGTACTTGCATGTATCTTACTATCATGCAGATGAATCGGAGTGGCCTGTAGTAAGACTCAAAGGACTGCAAAGGCTGCAGTTCCCCAACCGTGTCTTCCTGCTTTTGTGATTCATGCCACTGAAGGGTGCAAGAGCAGTAGCACACTCAATATCCTGTTACATTCCTTCCCCTCATTGTAAATGGAAGTTGCAGGCAGGTAGGGGCTGGATAGCATCGGTCAGGAGGGAGCTCTTTGAGGTAAGACAAGTTAGATCCAAGGGTGACCACTGCACAAGTAGGGGTGATGCTCCCTCCAAAAAGGACACCACCTCTGGGCATTTAAGCAGGGCCAGCAGGGCAGGGGTCCTGGCAATGACAGGTCCCATTGAACACCCCAGCGACCAGCAGACAAACAGGAAGGAATGGACAGGTCTCACCTCAGTGCAGGAAGGTCAGGCAGCAAGTCAGGAGAAGCCTGGCACACCACAGGCTTTCAGCTGCCCTTGGCATAAGAAATAATGGTGCACTCAGGGGCCTGACCTTCTGTAGATAAACTGGACGCTATTTAAGAAAAATCACCTCCTTAGCAAGAAATTAATTTTAAGTGTGGCATTTTCACAGAGTTGTAGAATCACAGAATTGCCTAGGTTGGAAAAGATTTTTAAGATCATAATGTCCAATCATTAAGCCACCACCGACAACTCCTCGACCAAACCATTTTCCAAAGCACTATGTCTACTCAACTCCTAAATACCTCCAGGGAAGAAGACTCCACCATTGCACTTGGCAAGCCATTCTAATGCTTGAAAACCCTTTCAGTAAGAAATTCTTCCAAATATCCAACTTAAATTTCCGTTGGTGCAACTTGAGGCCATTTCCTCTTGTCTTATCACTTGTTACTTGATTGAACAATTTTGTCACATTGTTTGGTTGAATACTTTTGTGCTCCCTCCTGCAGGCACACTGGTTGATGCAGAAGAAAAGCCTAGGAGAAGTTCAAAGTGAAGACACTGCCTTCATGTAGATTGCTTCTTCATTTACTTGCTGATCTGCTGAGCACTGTAAGCAAGGATTTCATCCCTCTTTTAAGCTAACATGTCAACTTTGGCTTCAGTGTGTGTATGTCTCCCTTTCATTACGGAATCACCTAAGCTAAAACTTGTTCTTGCTAATACTGTTTGAAATATGGAAGAATTTCCCAAAGCTAGTAAAATCCCAGACTGCTACTGGAGAAAATCAGGAGAATTTAGTTAAACGTTCTTCTCCAAATTGACTACATCAACAGCATAGATTTTACTTTGCTATTTCTTTAATTGTTTGGGGTTTTTTTAGTTAAATATTGTATAGTAGCAACTGCATCTGTCATATAGAGAGATGTTGAGAGGTCTCATGTTACTAGAGATTTCTAGAGAGAAAAAAGTAGTCACAAACTTCAGGCAATGCCCAATAATAAACATTTTCTTCTTTTCCCTCTGGTTATGATTCAGTGCTGCTGATGCCCTGATCTACTTCATGAAAAGGTCTCTTCATTTGAATTATTCTCTAGTGACACTTGACAGAGTAGTAGAAGTATGACTAGGTCAGCTTAAAGTGATAGTATAAACACGGATGGAAAACGTAGAGTAAAAGCTTGAAACTCATTAATTCACTCTCTGTTGTAAGAGTGGGATCATGCATACATGGCCATAGGGTTTTCACATATATTCCCTGATTAGTAATGATTAATTGCTGTCATTATTAACATGCTGTGTTAATATGTGAAAGTCCTTTCACCTCCTCATGAGTCTCTCATTTTCTTGGCTTTACCTTTTGTTTGTCTTACCTGGCAAAATTGTAAGCAACGTGGGACAACCTCGTCCATAAGTAGACTTTGCACAGGTATTACTACTAAAGTTAGGAGAAAAATTTGCATGTATTGTTCTTTTCTTACAGGATTAAGATAGATTGGTCTAGGCATTTTTATGCCCATTTAATGTTTTCATGCAATGCAGTTCATAGGGTTTATGTTGCTCTGTTTGAACAATACAACTGTTGCATGGACATTAAGGTTTCCTGTGTTCTGTATGGTATTTGTGCACTGGGGACTTTTTCAATGAAGTTGCAAGGCAACTAACAATAATTATTACTAGGAATAAAGGCAATTGCTAAGCACTTTGTACATTTATAATACTGTATAAAGAATAGAAACCCATATTCACTACCCCAAATTGTAATTCACCCCTAGCCACAAAGAGTATTAGTCTTAAACATGCATCTCTATAGTACCACTTTTACAGAGCTATTTTAATGCATGTTTCCTCTACTATAGAATTGTAATGGAGGCTTACATGAAATAAAAAATAATTCCTACTGGAAGTTTATGAGAGTTGACTGTTCCATTGGAGCCATTATGGTTTATCATGTATTTAAGACCTTCTAACGTATGAATTATTGATAGACTCTGAGGAGCAATGTTTCTTTATCAGTTATAAATATTTATTCCCTGAGTTTCAGAATGGGTATTATTGACCTCATGTATACTATAATGGCTGCAAGTGGTCTATTATGCAATAGAATAAGACATTTTTAAAATCCTATCTCCTATTCAATGTCCTGAAAGCATAATTAAATGTTATTAAAACCCAAGGAATGGCATATCTTTGGTTATGAAGCAGTTATTCTTGCAACCTGTCTTGTTTTCAATGCAGAATAATAAAGTTGCAAATTTAGCTGCTTAACAGTAATTGCAGATATTTCCACTATCAACTTATTCATTGATACTTCTCTAGCTTGCACACATCTTCAAACCTGGAGTAGGTCACAGTTCAATGTGTATATTCCCCTTGGTTTGGCTAATGCTGCGTACATCCCACCACTTAGTGAGACAAGTATGTTAAAACAAAAGTGATGAGATTCTATCATCTTGTTCAGAACAAGTAGTATGTAATTCCAGTACCATTTTTACAATTTTCTTCTGACTTCTTATTGAGGCTAGCACTATGTGATATGAACCTTGTGCCATTATTAGCCCTTAATAATCTAATCTTTAGGAAAAACATACAGAGCAGGGATTATGCTTTCCACACTGTGCTGTTATACTTTTGAGATTTTGAGTAATTGTGCATCCATGATCTGAAGAAGACCAGATGTTTCATATACCTTATTGTTCCAAAAACCAAACCAGGTATCACTGGCAGTATAACACAAGAAATACTTGCAGCATTATCCATGTTATCATTTCAAAATAAGAAGTGTGACAAACTCAGGAACTAAAATTTCTGAGTGTGTGTTCATGCAGTGTGCGAGGGAAACAAACCTCTCCCCAGCCAAAATCTCTCTCCTTAAACAGTAAAAAAATGCCCTAGAAGGTTCTTCTCAAGCAGTTAAGAGTGTGAGACTTAAATTAAATTCTCTCAGGTTCAAATATGGAAAATCTTCTTGAAGAACACTGTTTGAACTAAAGGCTTGACTTCTGAATCATCAAGTTTTTGGGAACGAACTAGTTTGAGTGGAAATCTAGCTACTGGTATAGTTAGCCTATTTCTGTGACTTTTCATTTATGCAAGTTAGTTATATAAGGAAGAAGCAGTTCTGAGATTGTAGAAGAGGTCCAGAGAAAGAAATAGAAGCCTTTTGAGACTTACTGTTTACTTGTTTAAGGACTGCACAGGATGTCGCATGTTACAGAGAAGTGAATAGTAAAAATAATTAATAATATTAATAATAAATGTTACAAAATGATTGGTAGCAGAAGAGTAAAGAAAACCATTCTGAGGGTGATTCAGATCCTCCAGAGTTCATGTCCTTAGTTTTAATTTCACGGAAAATAATGAAATGCAGAAGTACTGTAAAAATAAATAACTTTCCTGTGGCAGCAAATAGAAGAGCCACTACTAATAGGAACACAATTGCAAAAAGGTTAAATACATTGAACACTGTTACATCTTGCATTCATTATCAGTAGTGTTTGAAAAGAAATAAAAAATGAACAGAGAAACACAATCTAACAGGGAAAATGTTTGACTATTTTTAGGTTTCAACAATACATAACAATAAGGATATTTACTTGTCAAGGTTTTACATTCTTTCAGGTAAGATCTTTATGGTCTGGGTTCCCAGCAGTACACTTCTGTAAACATGGGCAGAGTTGCCAAATGTTCAGAAGGTACAAATCAGTATATCTTCGTTAAAGTCAATGGTTGTGCAGAAAAAATTGTATATTTTACTGATTCACATTACTTTCACAGTATAAAGTGTCTGCATACATCAGATGTTTAAAGGATCCCTTAAACTGAGCTTACAGCTGCATTGATGAAGTAGAGCATATCAGTGAAAATCTTGCTGGAGGAATGAGGCATAATTAGGAATAATGGATAATTTTTATGGAGATAGTTAACAACTCTGCCCAAATGAAATTAACCACTGCCCTGGTCTGAGCTAAACAGAACCAATTCCGTTTAGTATATAAATATCTGTTTAGTACATAAATATCTGAGGGGTGAGTGTCAAGGGGAAGGAGACAATCTCTTCTCAGTGGTGCCCAGTAATAGAACAAGAAATAATGGGTTTAAGTTAGAACACAGGAAGTTCCTCCTCAACATGAGGAGAAACTTCTTTACTGTGAGGGGGCTGCCTGGAGAGGTTGTGGAGTCTCCTTCTCTGGAGACTTTCAAAACCCACCTGGATGCGTTCCTGTGTGGCCTGACCTAGGGGATCCTGATCCGGCAGGGGGGCTGGACTAGATGAGCTCTAGAGGTCCCTTCCAACGCCTAACATTCTACGATTCTATGATTTTACTTTTCATCTAAGTCTCTTCTAAGAGACTGCACTTTCTGAAGTTTTACAGAGTGTCTGCTACTAGACGTGACTACGTTTGATGTTTGTAGTTACTACCAAGGACTGGTATGCAGAAATGCTCTTGCTTAATCCTATAGTGAACAGGGTCACTGCTGGATCTTGTGTAACATGTTGTAGGTGCCAGGATGTAAAACGGGTTATAAAGAAGCCAAAGGTTGTACCTCTGGTGAATAACAGACAGGACAAGTGACCAGCATTCTACACGCACCACATCATATTAAATATATAACTGAGCGATTATGAAGGGTTATGCCCTCTTCTTCAATGACTGGCATCTCGAGACGTCTCTGTCTATTGTGCCTTTGATCCCCACCCTGACATCCCAAATCCAGCTCCTGTGCCCAGTTACCCTCTGCCACTGAGCCTGGAGCTGTCCCGATGCTGCCTGTTCTGCAGCATCAGTGGGGATTGCTATAAGTGGATGGAGTTTGATGTCAGTTTGTATATCATTAATTTCATTATTTCCTTATTAGTATTGTTATTTATTAAAGCTCTTTTAGCTTTCTTTTCCAGTCCTTAAATCTCTCTGACTTATTTCCCTTTCCCTTCCTGTTTGAGGATGGAGAAGGGTTAGAGAGCATCTGTCAGCGTTTTGTGGCCAGGCCAGTCCTAACCCTCAGCAACCATGTAAAAAGGAAAGGGAAAATTCTTCATTCTGGGTTTTGCCAACTTTCTAGCATTTCTGTTTTGGAAAGAAAACAAGTAAGTAGCTAAACAAGTGTATATAAAGCCCCTAATTCTGACACAGCTGTGTGCAGTTGGGAACTATTTTAAACTGTGTTTACCTGTTTATCACTAATGGTTAAATCAATATTGGCAGAAACATAAAAATCAAAAATATCATCGTTTTATAGTTTTGATAAACTTTTTTTTATAAATTATCAAAGAAGTATCATAGCTTTCATGCTGAACTTGATTTATCAGTTTCAGGTGTTCCAGCATAGAACTGGTGTTGTGAACATGTACAACAAGATACACAGTTTAACTTTTTTCTAATGTAATGAAATTTTAATTCTCCTAATTTAAAATTGACAACTTTAATGTTGACAGCAATTTAGTCAAAAGGTGTCTCAGCAACTTTAACTAGCTGCTCTCATACACTTTTTTTTTCATGACTGGCACACGTTATACAGATATTTATTTCACAGGGAACTGCATTCATCTGGACAAGTTGGGGGAAGTTTTTGCCATTTATGGTCTAACTTTTTCATTTCTTAGAGAGTTCATTCTCTCTCTCATTTGTTCTCTACACTGACAAGTAGAATAAACTGGGATTCTCAGATTGACAGTTCTCATTTATTTATTTCAGCTGAAATTTAATAATGTTTCAGGAGAATCTTCATCACTGCAGTTTACTTTTCTGCAGTTCTACTGCATTTGCTTCAAGTCATATTTTAGGGTCTATTTGTTTGTTTAAGTTTTTATCTGTTGAGTTGGGCCAAAGGTTTGGTTTTGCTAGCTCAAATCAGACTGTGGGGAAAGATTGTGCCAAAAAAAGAAGGTTAAGGAACTCTTACAGGTCTCTAGACTCTAAATATATTGAGAAAAGGGGGCATAAAGATAATGTTAATACAACTGTGTTAGCAAACAGTTCTCTTAAAAAAAAAAAGTAAAATTTTGACCCCGTTTCCTTTTTGTTGCGAGGCTGAAAGTCTACATAGTCTATGTGTTCTCTAATGCTCCAGTTTGGTTTGACAGGCTAATTTTAGCTCAGGAACTGAGGCAAAGAAATCCTTTTATAAACCTGTGGTTATCAACCTGCTAAGGGTAACAGTTGACTGAAACCACGGCCAGGTTATATGGGGCAACAGAGAGTCCCTGCAGCCCTACATCCCACCAGAGAGACAGAAAGGCTGCTTGTCTCCTGAGGCTTTTGGAAATACTAGCAGAACCAATATCCAACCCAGAGAAAACAGTAAGACAAGCTTAACATCACTCTAGCTCTCTTTTGTTTCCCAAGGCTGTGAAGTGGTTTTTTTTTAGAAGCATGCAGTATAGAAACTCAGCTATTGTGTTTCGAAAATAAGAAAGCATAATCCTTAAGAGGATTTTTGGATGTAGCTGTCTAGAATCCTATTTTATTTATTTTTATACTGCCCATCTTAATATCCTCTCTTCAGAAGTCAAAAGACAATAATAAACAGAGCTAAACAAGTCTGAGCAACATTCAGGACACTTAATGCATAGACAGAAACAAAGCAAGTGGAAGAAAAAGGAATAGCTAAAGAAAAAGAAAATTCCACTGGTGAAGTAGAAAAGCTTTACACTGACATTAATTTTTTTGGTAAGGTTTTTAATGCTTCATTTATTTGGTAGATGTCACTTCTTTGGCTGGCAAATTGAAATCAGTGCGTTCAAAACTGTCCTGATCAGCACTGACATTAAAAGAGATTCTTTAAACTGACCAAAATATCACTGATTCCAGCCACAAATATTATGTTTTATTTGGGTAGCAGGCAGAAATTCTCTGTGTTTTTCTTGACAGCTGAAAAAAATTTCCTAACAAAATATCATTCTGATTCAAGAAAGCAAAACAGAGTTAAATGTTCAAGCAGTAAAGAAGTTTCCCTTTAACCACACTAAGTCTTTTGAACAGAAAATCCCATCTATCTTTTGAAACTGCACTTTGGTCAAAAGATAGGAATGGTTCAGAAGCTGTCTATAAAAAACAACAACAGCTGGAACAGTTCAAAAAACTAGCACTAAAAAAAAAAGTAGACATTGCATATAGTTCAGTTGGTATCTCTCTGGCTGTCATGCCAAGAAATCAATGTCATTAACCATAACAATAACACAAAGCACCGTGTCTCTCTTATTTATCAGGAAATCTAAGAGCTTTGCAGAAAGTCCTGATAACAGCTCTTGGTAATTGGAACATGCAGCATCGGCTTGTCTTTTTAGATCACTTCTTAATGCTACTCCATCGTATAGAGATATTTTCCCAGAAATCTCTAACCTTCACAAGCATTGTCTGATTTGAAACCTTAATGCAGTCTGGGGATTTTCATATTGAGTTACAGTGAATACAAGGTAAAGTTCTGATAACTTTTCGCTGTTGCTGAGGTTTTCTCTAATTCTATCTCTGTATCAGTTCACAGAGAAAATTGAGTTTGCAATAGAAAAATTGAGTAGCAAATCATGCTACTTTTTCATTTCCCCTCATTTGTGAGGGATTTTCATTTCCTTTAGTAAGCCTGAATCAAAACCAAACTTTATATCAAGCATCATAACATTTGGTTAACATGTAAACTAAAATAAATCACTTGTTTTCACTACTATACATCTTTCTATACATCTGAGTTCTGGATGAGCAAAACAGTTTCTATTTTGCACAAACTAGATGTAGTCTCTATAATAAAGCTCTGGAGAAATGCTGTCTATACGAATTGTAATGACATTATTCTTGATACCAAAAAACTTCACAGTACAGAATTTAAAAAAGAAACTTTCTGTGTACTTTGAGTGCTCATACAGGTCTAAGAGAAAACAGAAAATTCTTTTATGGAACCTCGTCTCATCTAGTTTAACTGAGTAAGTTTCATCCTTTTTAATACAATAGTTAAACTATTTTGCACTAGTTGTGGATCAGCTCTTGCTAAACTCCTGCATGCACTTAATAAATCTGAATTATAGACTTGAGTTTTGAATCTTCAGTTCATTGAGTCACTTCTACAGAACAAGCTGACTTCACAGTAAAGTTAGTTACAATGGTCTAAAAATATTTCACAGATTGATGAAATAATGTCAGTTTGATCAGTCAAACAAGCATTTGGTAAAGACTCTAGTTTAAACTGTTCCCTGTTTTATTTACATGTCTTTTGAATAAATTGGGCCGATGTCTATTATTACTTACTCAGGCATAAACCAGGAGCAACTCCATTAATGTCCATATAGTTTTATCAATTTAAAATTGTCATGACAGCAGAACCCTATGTGAAGTCATAAGATCAGCAGAGTGCCACCTATCATCAGACTGCTGATATAACTTTCAAAAGGAGGTGGGTTGTTACAGGAAAAGATTCATCCTTGTTTCAAAAGGTGACCTGAGAAACCTCCTGGGTCAGAAGAGGTGAGAAAACACTGCTAAGTTGACAAAAGCAGAGAAGGTTAAATCACACTTCATATAAGGAAGAGTGAACATGTAGAGGCTGAGAACAAAGGAATGTTTATGGCCACTACAGATGGGTATGTATTTTACCTCAGGTATTTGTCCATGCAGCAGAAAGCATCAATGTCAAACAAAAAGCTTGCAATAAGGTCCAATTTATGATAAAAACACCAGCACCAGGCTGGTTTGTTTTCTTTTTTTAGCAAGTGGTTAAACATATGCGTACACATCCACAGAATAACTGTGATGTCTTGGGACAGATGAAAAAGCATGACAAGGAAATAAATACTCCTTTGAGCAATGGCTTATAGTGACTATGTCAATGAAGCATCAAACAGAATTTCCTCATCCAGCTAAGAAAGGATTAATTCATAGAATCATAGGTTGGAAAAGACCCTTGGAATCATCAAGTCTAACCATACTCTAAAAAGCTCACCCCAACACCACATCTGAAACAACCTTTAAACACATCCAGGGATGGTGACTCAACCACCTCCCTGAGCAGCCTATTCCAATGTCTGACTACTCTTTCTGTGAAAAACTTTTTCCTAATGTCCATCTAAACCTACCCTGTTGCAGTCTGAAGCCATTTTCTCTTGTTCTAACTAACTGTGAGAAGAGACCAGCACCAACTTCTCTACAATGTCTTTTCAGGTAGTTGTAGAGAGTGATGACGTCTCCTCTTAACCTCCTCTTCTTCAAACTAAACAGCCCCAGCTCCTTCAATCGCTCTTCATAAGATCTATTCTCTCGGCCTTTCACCAGTTTAGTTGTCCTCCTCTGTACTCCAGCACCTCAATATCTCTCTTGTATTGAGGTGCCCAAAACTGGACACAATACTCAAGGTGCGGCCTCACCCGTGCCAAGTACAGGCAGACAATCACCTCCCTACTCCTGCTGGTCACACTATTTCTAATACAAGCCAGGATGCCATTGGCCTTCTTGATCACCTGGGCACACTGTTGGCGCACGTTCAGCCGCTTGCCAATTAGAACTCCCAGGTCCCTTTCTGCCAGACAGCTTTCCAGGCACACTTCTCCAAGCCTGTAGCGTTGTGTGGGGTTGTTGTGGCCCAAGGGCAGGACTCGGCACTTGGCCTTGTTGAAGCTCATACCGTTAACCTTGGCTCATTGATCCAATCTATCCACGTCTCTCTGCAGGGCCTCCCTACCCTCATGTAGATCAACATTCCCACCTAATCTGATGTCATCTGCAAACTTACTGATGATGCATTCTATGTCCTTATCAAGATCATCAATAAGGATGTTAAATAAAAATTGTCCCAACACTGAGCCCTGAGGAACACCACTTGTGACCAGCGACCAGTTGGATTTAATTCCACTGACCACCACTCTTTGGGCCCATCCATCCAGTCAGTGCTTTATCCAACAGATTGTATGCTCATCCAAGGCATGAGAAGCCAGTTTTTCCATGAGAATTCTGTGCCTTTCCCTTGTCCAGTAGTTGGGTCATAGAAGGAGAGCAGGTTCATCAGGTAGGACCTGCCTTTCATAAACCCATGCTCACTGGTCCTGATCCCCTGTCTGTCCTCTATATGATGTGTCATGGCACTCGAGATGATGTACTACACCACCTTCCCTGGTACTGAGGTCAGACTGACAGGTCTAGAGTTTCCCAGATCCTCTTTTCTGCCATTCTTGTAGATGGGCATTACATTTGCTACCCTCCAGACCATTGGGACCTCCCCAGTTAGCCAGGACTTCAGGTAAATTGCAGAAAGTGGCTTGGCGAGCACGTCTGCCAACTCTTTCAGCAGCCTTGGGTGTAACCCATCTGGCTCCATAGACTTATGTGCATCTAAGTGGCATAGTAGGCCATCGACCACTTCCTCTTTAATTGTGATGACCTCATTAGGCTTCCCCTCCCTGTCTCCTAGCTCATGAGGCTAGGTGTCCAGGGAACAGCTAGTTCCACTGCTAAAGACTGAGGCAAAGTAGACATTGAGCACCTCAGGCTTTTCCTCATCCTTTAGTACTATGTTTCCCTCTGCATCCAGTAAGGGATGTAGATTTTCCCTAATTCTCTTGTTAATGAATTTATAGGAACATTTTTTATTACTCTTAACAGCTGTAGCTAGGTTTAGCTCTAGCTGGGCTTTGGCTCTCCTAATTTTCTCCCTGCATAGCTTCACTACATCCTTATAGTCTTCATGAGAGACCTGCCCCCTTTTACAAAGGTCATAGACTCTCCTTTTGTTCTTCAGGCCCAGCCAAAGGTCCCTGTTTAGCCAGGCTGGTCTCCTTCCTCACCAGCTTGTTTTTTGGCACACAAGGACAGCCTGCTCCTGCGCCTTTCAGACTTACCTCCAAAAGTATGTCCAGCCTTCCTGGACTCCTATATCCTTCAGGATGGCCTCCCAAGGGATTTTGTCAATCAGTCTCCTGAACAGGTCAAAGTTTGCCCTCCAGAATTCTAAGGTGACAGTTTTACTAACCCCTCCCCTTGTTTCTCTAAGGGTTGAAAACTCAATCATCTCGTGATCACTGTGCCCTAGTTGGCCTCCAACTTTTACTTCCCTCACAAGTTCTTCCCTGTTGACAAGAAGCACGTCCAGGAGGGCACCTTCCTTGGTTGGCTCCCTCACCAGTTCTGTGATAACTCAAGAAGTTATCTTCCACACACTCCAGGAACCTTCAGAACTGTTCTCTTTCTGCTGTACTATATTTCCAGCAGACATCTGGGAAGTCCCACATGACCACAAGGGGTAGTGACTGTGAAACCTCTCTCAAATGCTTATAAAATATCTCATCTACTTCTTGATCCTGGTTGGGTGGTCTATAACAGATTCCCACTGTGATACCACTCTTGCTGACCTTATTCCTGATTCTTATCCATAAGGATTCAACCCTATCACCACCTTCAGCCAGAGGCCTGGATGCCTACATGTTTGCATGAGGCCTCTGTCTGAGTGCCCACAGTTTTTCTAAAAACAGCCTTCAACCTGGTTGCAACCATGGCTGGATCTCTACAAGCAACCCACCTCTTGCAACTCTAGGGTCAGTTGGGATGAGTGACAGAACTTACCTTGTGCACTGGCGGAGGCTCAGTGCCCTGCCCTACAAGCTGCAGCCAGCTGCAGCACCCACAATATCACACACAAGCACTGTGCCTTGCGGGCAGCAACTAGTTATTGTCCTTCCCTGAGGCTTCTTATAGCCTCCTGGCCTGATCAACAGTGGGTGGTGCTGGCTCCACCCACGCTAGCTCAGCAGCCCACCCACAAGCTGTCAGCCCCCAGCATGGGCAAACTGGTTTTCCTGGCTTCCAAAAAGCCCACAAAAGAGCTTTTCTTCAGCCCTTTTTGCTTCAGATCGTTTCCCCAGTGTAGTCTTACCTGCCCTGAAGCTGGTCTTCTGCAGCAAATTTATTTATTTATTCAAATACTTGTATGTGCCAGAAGTTTAAAATTGTGGGGTTTAGGTGAAACAAGCACCATTCCTCACACAAAATCTTATTTTAAGGAAGCGCAAAATCCCCATACTGAGGCTAATACATCTACGGCTTTATTCTTCACTGACCAGTGAGACAGAAAAAGCAGCAGAAAGTGGATGAATGAGGGGCAGAATTTTGAGTTAAAGCAGAGGAAGCGCACAAAGGGGCCTGTTCCCCTATAGCCCCCTTCTGTGGCTGCCCCTCATCTCTGTGCAGCAAGTGCCCATTTCTCTGAAATGGTTAGACATTTTTCTATTCAACTGATGCTATAGGGTAATTGCCCTATTTAGCTGCAATGATATTCATGTGTGCTCCCCTGTCTCTTATAGAGGAGAAGCAGTAGGACATGGGACCACCCCTGCACTTCTTTGGGCAAGAGGTGCTGTGATATTAGAAGAGCTACAACACAGGAGGCTTTGAGACAGTGTGCTGTAACTTAGGAGGCTTTTCCCACAGATCTGTGTGTTTGCAGATCCTCAGGATGTTTTGTTTATCTCCTTCTTATTGTCTCTCATGAGGGAAACATACTTTGAAAATGCCTCAAGCTGAACCTCTCTGTGTTCCTTGGATATGTCTTCCTTGCTGAAAGTATATAACGTTTATTGCTAAAACCCAAAATGCGATGTTAGCAAAAGGAGATTTTTATAAATATATAAACCAATTGTGTCTCTTTTTCTCTGATTTACTGTAGGACTCCTACTGTGAACCTGAAGAGCTACAATTATGGCATAAATACAGGTAGATTTGAAATTACGGTTACAGTCAAATCAAATTTAATTTATTCTAAATTGTGAATTAAATAATTTACTGAAAGAAAATAATTTGGCATTGAATTTCCTTTTATCTCTTGTCCAGATACATACAGACCTTAGCACTATTGAAACAAGGGGAATTCTTAGGAGAAAAAATATGTAGTTTTTAATTTTGGCAGGCAAAGGAATGTTGTGATTAAAATTGTCCTAGCCATGAAAATCACAGCTTATCATCAGCTGTGAAAATAAACATTTTCAACAGTGAACAAAAGGCATCCAATCTCGTATTTCCCTTAAGACAAAGAACAAAGAAAGATAGGTGATGCTTAATCTTGCCTGCCAACATTGCCTGCATTCAATTCTGCGTTATATCACTATTCACGGAGTTTGATTATGTAAACATTGCCATGCTGATCTTGTTCCAATTTCAGTGCATATAATCGGATGTGAAATATGATGGGAGTAATTTCAGAACATACATATATTCATTATGACGCACTGATACTTGAGGTCATCTATTTTCATGCCATTCAAAGTTGAGGCTATTATCACTTTGTAGCCTGGTTCAATACTGCCTGAGAGAGCCTGAAAGGCACTCCTTTTCTCAGCTAGCAATGTTAAAAGAAGTACTGAGAAAGGGCCTGAAGGCCAAGTCTCATATTTTAAGAAAAGTCTCCCTGGTTCATCCTCTCCTTTTGACTGAATGAAGTTCTTTCTGATAAGGTATTAATATTAATATGTATCCTTCAGCTGTTGCTGCCTTTAAGTAATTAACCCAAAGAGCAGCAAAGTCCAAAATCAATGTTAATGAAAGTTTTATATCTTAACCTTTCTAGAAACATGATCAAGTTTTTTCACCCTTACAGCTCTTTTTTATGTTCTTGTCTGAAATCTAAAATGCAGAGATAATGCAGATGAGAAAGCCTTACCCCTATCTACTTTGGGTTGGGAAAAAGTAATTTCTGAAAATGAGTTGGATTAGAACTCATCACCCTGTAGTTTGGAGAGGAGGTTCCTGTTCCCAGAGGAGCTTCCTCCACCTGAGAGTAGAATGAGTGCCAGGCATTGTACCACGGTGAAATAGGCTTCATTACGTTTCACCATATGATAAGGTACATAAACCAAGTACTTAGGAAGGAAGTAAAGGAACATTTCTCCTTCTCACTTCTACACATTAAAATAACAATCACAAATGTGCTACATTTACAGGTTCTAAAGACTTTCTACATCTAACAGTTGATAGATGTTCAGAAAAATCCCTCATACTCAAAAAAGGATTTATTTTCCTGCGTTCCCAGTCCTAAATCAAGACAATATTTGAGTCTGAAGGGTTCTGTCATTTAGCAAACAAAGAAATAACAAGACAAAAATTCGAATTAGATACTAAAAAAATTTAGTATTGGAAAAAAGTGTTGATTTCATTGGAAGCATGGTGGTGCTTGAAATATTTTACAAAGATCTGTGTGGATTATCTGTAATGAGCTTTTTAAACTGAAAACAGAATAATTTCTGTCAAATGTGTTTAATTTCAGACTTTATTTACCTTCTTTTCTGTGGGAATTACTTGAAGCAGTTCTATGGCCTCTGTTGCTCAAGAGGCCCTTACAGTGTATTTAGGCAAAAAAAAAAAAATCTTACAAACCTATAAATACAACCAGAAGACCTCCAAGAATACCTAGTTATCTGTGAGTCATTACTCCACATATAACTTGCATATTCCTGCCAAACTATTGCTGCCAGCTATTATTTCATCACGGACACACACATGCATGCATGCATAAAATAAATCTACGTAACATATTGTTATGACACAGGCTCTACAGCATAAATTTTTGAAGTTCTTTTTGTATTAATCTTTACATATGAGGCTAAATGGAGGTATTCGTGGTGACTGCGAATTTTTTCTCACATTTTGAACTTTGATTTAGTTCAGATTTTCCCTGAAGGTTGAACCTTAATTTGTCTGTGCCCAACCCCTTAATTTTAATAATACAGGCATTTCTGAAAAGCCTGTGCTTTTCAATAGGACAATAGGACAATAGGACAATAGGACAATAGGAAAATAGGACAATAGGAAAATAGGACAATAGGATTTGACTCAAATAAAGCTGTCCATACATGCTACATAATCTAAACATTTTAAGTAAGTAATCTAGTACTAGTGGAGGATTATTGAAGGACGTACCAAATTTTAACTAAAGATGGTAAGTTCAGTTCTGAAGTTGCAGAAGCATTTAGTGACTATTTTGGTTGTAAGATAGGCAAAATACTTACAGGATGCTACATCCACTATGCATCTCTTGCTAGTTTAGAGATTTATAAAGATATTAGAAAACATCTTTTATTTTCCTTCCTTGGTTTAGATATTTTGAGATGCAGTTGATACTACACCTGTGTATTCCATTCTGAACATTGAAGTATGCACTGAACAGAGAGCAAATCTGTGGAACTCTACAGCAAACGATGTTATGGATGCTAAAAATGTGTGTGGTTTCAAGAGGAAATTGGACAAATACATGCCAGAGAATCTACTGAACATTAACAAATACCACCATACCTGACATGAAGTTACCTAAGCTGGAAGTTTTGAAGATTGGCAGAGCATGAGGGGAATGTAAGCTTAGCCTGCCTTTTCTCTGTCTTAGGTATTTCCTCTCAGGAACAGGATCAGGGCCAGAGTGACAGGACCCAGACAGGCCCTCCTCATGTTCTTATGTACAGCATCATCATCATCATCTTTCAAAAGTACTTAGCAAGGCCTTCATAACTATGCCTGCCCTGTTGTAGCAGTGTATAACTACAGTAAGTCACTGAAGAAAGTATTCAGTTGTAATATTTTCTTAGTATTTCTGGCTTTGAAATATGCCAAAGGAAAGCATATCACCCTCTTCCTAGAATCACGTTTTTATCTTTCAGATTCTCTGTATCCAGAAATTCTTATAGACGAAAGCATTTCACTTAAACCAGGGAGTCTTCTTAGAAGAGCAAATGGCCTCCTAGAGAGCATGCTATTCATTCTTCAGGAGACTAGGTAAGGCCACCTCTCATCTTGCAGATAAAGCAGTACCCACTGACAATTCTGGCTATGCAAATGTATGCTTTTGTGACAAAGAAATTCAGGCAGAGAAGCCAGCATTCTGACAGAGTATGATAGAAATATGATATCTGGGGCCTAACCTAAGTAAAAAGAAGCTTATTTGGTCTTGGAATTATTCCATGTTACTCTCCAGAGAGAAAACTAGTTTATGAGATCTGACAATTTCAAAACCCATATGTTCTCTTTCTTATTGATATGAATGATGGCGAAGGAAAGATATTCACATTTGAGAACAGTTTTTTATGTGTTGATAAAAATAATGTAGAGTAACCTAGACAGATGCACGTTCTTTCTTTTTTAATGATGAGAAAATGTTTTACCACACAGTAAGAACAGAATATTTTTGCAGAACATTTTGCCCTACTGTGTGATTCTTGACTGAATTTGAAAAGTAAATGGATGGATGATGTAGATAAAAAGCAATCATGAGCTTGAGTGTGTTGTTACATGTGTCAGAAAGCTTAAAAAACAAGAAAAAGCTGAAAAGCAAGGTTAGACTACCACTGCACTGCATCGTACTTTGGCATGGAAAAAAAAAACAGGGAAGGGAAGGGAAGGGAAGGGAAGGGAAGGGAAGGGAAGGGAAGAGGGAAGACAGAAAAAGAGAGAAGGGAGAAAGGAGAAGGGATAAGAAGGGAGAAGGGAGGAAAAAAAAGAAAAAAGAAAAAAGAGAAAAAAAGAAAAAAACTAAAAAAAGAAAAAAGAAGTGAAAGGAAGAAGTGTCAAAATTCTAGGCTTATGAAATGAGCAATGGCCTCTATTATGTTAAAAAGCAATTACAATATTGTCTTTACGTATATCTTTCAGCACTGAAAAGGCTAAAGGAGATTTACTGATATTGGCAAAGGAGGCATCCTAAATCTCTGCTATTTACAAAAGATTCCTAACACAGACAGTTCTTAACATGCTTGTTTACATGAAGACTACTTACTTAGAGCTGTTCCCTGCCCCTTTGAACAAATATTTACAGCTGCAAGTAGCTTTACATGCGTGAGTAGTCTCATGTGTGATTTCAGTAGGACTATTGACATGCTTGCAAAATTAGACCAAGCTTTTGAATGATATTCAAAAGTCTGTACCTTTTCTACCTGTTTCTCAACGTTCTAAAAATTCTTCCTCTATAGTCTAGTATTTGATCAAGCCTTGAAACTATTGAATACAGATGCATATTTGTATCTAGAAAATATACATCAAATGTTTAGAAAATCTAGTCTTGCTTTTTTTTCTGTTATGTAGCTGATTGCTTGTTATTACAAATGACAGCAGTAAACCAACATTTAAATATGCAATTTAATAGTATTTATCATATGAATGAAAGAAAAGTCTTATTTTTTCACATTGTCACATACTTATAACAAGAAGACAATTTGTAGTGACTGCATTGCCATTTCATGGAATAATATTCTCTGCCTAGGCACATTCCTGAAACTGCCAGCAATAAGATAGACTTTTGAATAGGAGATAAAACAGGCACTTCCATTCCATAGTAAATTTGAACAAGATATGCATTGCTGAAATAATTGAAAATAAATCTGTGAAATATACTACTAAAGATGTTCAGAGTCAAATAATCCAACAAATGTTTCCAGCTTTCATAGAGAAACTTAAGACCTGCCTGCCTGTACAGGAAGCATTTTCTCATACAGAAAAGATGCATAAACCAAACAAAAATACAAACAAACAAACAAACAAAGACCCAGAAGAAAAGCTATTGTGTCCTATTCACGTGCACAGGGAATTTAAGAGTGTCAAATCATTAAGTTCCATGTTATTTTCATTTTTCTTTCTTTAAGTATTGTTTGGAAATACTGTATCCAATTTTCTCACATTTATAGAAGCAACTGGATATCTACTGACCTTTTACTGTCAGACTTAAGGCCCTGGCGGTTTCACTGGCTGTATGAAGAACAAAAGGAAGGAATTCAAATCTCCCTCTGCTGGACAAGCAGAAAACAACTGCCTGCTTACTTTAGCTGAATCTTCAGATTTTGACTAGGTGGGTGTTGAGCAATTGTTTTGAGTATTACTTGTATTTTCTGGGGTTTTCTTTCTCTTTTGTTACACTCCTTTTCATCACAATTATTATTATATTTTTATTACTGTTGTTACTGTTTTAATTTAGTTAGTTTGCCTTTGTTTTTCAATATTTGAGTAAGCAAACAGCTGTGTGATGTGTAGTTGCTGTCTGGGGTTACACTATGACATACTGTTACTGTGAATCCATAGAAGTCTGTCTAAGTTTTATTTTGCTCACTGATGGCAAATTTATACTAAATTGTTCCTGTTTGTGCAATTGCAATGAAAGAACTCCGGTAAGATACATGAGGCCCAAATTAGATCAAGTAATTATCTAGGCAATAATAGAATAAAAGGTCTGGCTGGATAAAACTTCAGGACATCATTTGTTCTGAGGTAGAACCAACTACATGTGTACCATGTCCTCAGTTATCTCTGAGTCTTAGATGTTCTTAAAGCTCTGTAGTTTTCACACTCCTCCCTGTTGCTAAAGTATATGGAGAATTATTTCTTTTCGTTTGAATGACTTGTAATAACTTGTTATTTTTGTTTCAGATTTTATTTTTTTTTATTATTTATTTTCCCCAAGATTACGCTTTCTAAACATAAAAGAATGCAGAAAAAAAAACTTTAGAAAATGTAGGTTAATAAGACTATTATTACTTAAGACGAACTCCTACTACTTTCAGTGACTACCTGCTATAATAGCAGGATTCTGCTAGCAATAATCTTGTATTCTTCTCATACACTGCATTCATGATTCTTGATCACATCCTTACGCTCCAAGCCAATGATTTCTAATGTATTAGATCTTCTTTAAGGGTGTGTACTCCATCTCTTCAGCAATTTAATCTATTTTTCTCTGCACATTCACTAATTCTGTTGTAGCCTTCTTGAAACAGAGGCACTGGAACAACACATAGTGCTTAAGATGTCAAAGATGTCTTCTCTCTTGCTCTCTGTTCCTAGTGCCATTAGTTGACTACTTTGGCTGCCATTAAACATCATGGTGGTGGTTTCGGAGAAATGTCCCTGAGGACTCCAAGTTGTCCTTCCTAAACTGTAACTGCCTGTAGATAAGAGAAGATTAATCATGTAAAGTATGTCTTTCCAGGGATGTCCCATTGTTTTAGCTACTCAAACAAGGTCAGGGTGGTAATAAAGCACAGTAGTTGTGTGTGCCAATTCAACGTTCTTCATATTCCAAAGTTGTGGGGTTTTTGTAAAGAGTTCTAGACCATCAAAGTGACTTAAAAAATTGATTAATTTTTAAATAGCAGAATGTAATAACATAGTATTGAAAAAAACCTTCTAAATTTAAAGTATTTTGCTCCTAAGAAGATGAATCTCATAAAGGCGAGCACTGACACTCAAGAATGAAATTAAAATGTCATGTTTTGTTCAGTCAGTTTCTTTGCCTTGAGATTCTATTTCTCATATAAATGGGGATTTAATACTATTGGTAGTGCTTATGACAAGAGCCTATATTTTACTTCTAAATAACTTTGTATTTTTTCTTTTAAGAAGAATTAAGAGTCTCAACTATGTCTTGTCTTTGAAATAGGGAGAAGACTGGGAAATCTAGCATTATCTAGCATATTTTGAGAAACATTTTGTATGGTGCTAGTGTGGATAGTGCACCTGAAAGCCTGTGAATCATACAATAACATAGTCCTTATTTTTTATTTTGAAGATAATTATTGTGCCAAGACATATCAAATAAATCAATGTATCTATAAGAAGAAAAGAGCACACTGTAGTGTAATTTACTCAGTATCTGAGTGACAATGGAAGTGAAAGAGCGTGGAATGACTATAGTCCTGGGACTATTCATATTGCACAGAAGTGATATGCAGTTATTCAGGATGCATAAAAGTAGGTGCTGAAATAAACAATATTAAAAAACTATTCTCAAAGGTTAACTCTGTGAAAGTTTAGGGCCTCCAGGGATCCTGTATATTGTCTCTAATGGCTATTGAAGTTGGTCAGTCTCACTTAGGACTGATGGTCAAACTACTTTCTTCTACATTGCCAGGGAAATTTGGGGTACTGGAGAGTAGGTTTTCTGGCAGATGCACAGCACATTTACATAGTGTAAGCAGCATCTAGGGAAATTATCAAAGATCTTTCATCTAAAAGTAATAACTATTGATCTATCACTTGCATCTGACTATAATTCTACAGAGGTTATGCCACAGGACTCTTTCTAAAACCATGCATCTGTCACTAGTTCTTTAAATCACAGTCACATGATACAGTACGTATGAGTTTATGATGCTATTAGTTTTATTGAGCTAATTTAATAAAATGCAACATATCAGAAGCATTAATAAAAAAAACCCATTCCTTTCAGATTTGCTGCCTTGAATAACCTCTGATACAAAATCCAGAATGCACACTGCATTAATGTGAGCTAATTATTGCATCTGAATAAGTGCATAATATACCATGATTCATTTTTAACGACACAAGTCATTGCCATTTTGCCCAAGACAACTGCTAATGGCGACTCATAGTAAATTGCAATTAGAAGGCTTTGGGATGTCATGAATTTTGCAGTATGTCTGATCCATGGAGGCAGGTAAAGAGCAGTAAACCATGTACTCTAGAGCATTCCATTTCTTCCTGGTACAGAGTCAGGCAAGCCACTTACTTTATCTAGTAGAATTTTGGATACATGAGGAAAATTGTGTTGTATTTAACATTTTTATATATACATACAAAAAAAAAAAACTACCAGTCACCGAAACTGAGAGTTTTGTTAAAAGGAAGTATATCACCTGATTAAAAAAAAAAAAAAAGTGTCTGGTCTAAAAAAGGAGCACGCAAGATGAAGAAGTTCAGGAATAATTAAAAGAGAAGAAAAAGATTTGCAAACCTTCAAATCCAAGAATAAATCCCAGATAGTGAGGTTCAGACTAGATATAAAATTGACACTTTAAAGTAAATAATCTGAACAATTTACTAACAATGTTGCATTCTTTTTCAGCAGCAGTCTTTAGTAACCATAAGTCAAGAGTTGATGAAGAATTGTTAATCTGTCACCGAATGTGTAATGGAGGTCCCACTTTCATGTGTCTTAAGGGAATTTGGGGGGAGGGGCAAGAAAAAGAAAAAGGAGAATTAGTAGATATAAATTTAAATAGACATTTTTATGGGTTCAGTTTTGGAAACTGTAAAGCTTAAAGATTATCTAAAATTAACCTTTTAAAAGAAATAGATCGTAATAAAGGAAGCAAGTAATGAAATAATAAATATTCATTAAGCAAGCTTTTTCAATAAAAATATTGTTTGCATTCCACCAACCAGCTTTCAACAGCTAACCTTAAGATTGCTCTGGGATATAGTTATAGCTGGAAGAGTCTCATTCTGAACTTAACTTCTATGTCAGAATAATTCCTTTACTTCCAACTGCTGCTCCCAAAATACAACAGTAGAAATGAGCATACTACTGAATTACTATCATGACGGTAATATTTTTTTTACCATCTTATAAATATACTATTTGTTTCAAAATATTAGCTCATAAAAGGAAGAACTCATCTAGTTAGGGTTGAGTTAGTTGATTAACTAGTACCTATTCAGGCCAAAAAATATATCCACAAGAATGTACAAATGCCTGTCTAGGGAGTCCATTAATAAGATGTAGATTAATTATTTATTGTCTAAATCCTAAATTTTCATTACTAAGGACATACAGACTTTGAGCTGGAAGCCTCATTTGTCTTCCAACTAGAGTAGATGCAAAGGGATGGATCTACTTTTGATTTGAAGCTCCAGTTTGCAGGTTGATGTAAAGATGTTTTATCTGAGGATAAGCTTTGGGGCAGAAGAGCTGTAGTTTATATTTTTATCCTTTAAAAAGCATTTATGTATATACACTTTATGTTGTATATTGAAGCTAAATTTTGTTCAGATGACTTCTACTGCTGCATTTTAGGAAGTTCTGGATCAGCAAGCAGGTGGAACCAAGCCAGCATGATTGCTCAACAGGTCTTGGCTTCTCAGAAACAGAAGAGATAAAAACAATAGTTGATTTTACCCTGAGACCTTTTAGCAACTACTTTCTAGCTGAGTCCAGAGGTCATCATCATGAATGCCACTTATTGTCTTCCAAAACAGTACAAAGGTCGTTAAAAGTAGATTCTTGAACTGTCTTTCAGCTGCATTTTTTTTTCCTGCTCTAGCAGTATCAAAGTGCTTGCCATGGTCAGCATATTTTTGTGTGACTGCAGGTGAGCCTTGTTGCCCCAAGAACCTGAACTGATTGTGTGGAAGTGGTCTAATCTAGCATAGAGGTTTAACAGCTGAAACAGGAGGACAGCAAGGCCTCTATCTCTAAGGGAAGGTGAGTTTATTTTTGCAGTTTCTCTTTAATCCGCTGTAGACAGTACAGGTGATCTGGTTACAGAGGACGTGGAGAAGGCTGAAATACTCAACAACTTTTTTGCCTTCATCTTCACTGGCAACCACTCGAACCACACCA
>NW_009705154.1:0-55560 GCF_000703405.1 Apaloderma vittatum
GGGAAGGGAAGGGAAGGGAAGGGAAGGGAGTGTTGTCTATGAAGATGACTAGAAAAAAAGTTACAGGAAAGAAAATACAGAAAGGCTCATGGAGAACAAGAACACAGGAATACTGGGGAAAGAGGATTTGTCTACTGACTCAGAACAGTAAATTACCATACAGGGCTCCTGTATGGATAACTAATGTTTCATTCCATTTAGTACAATTTTGTTGATATGAAGGCAATATTGGCATCTTTTTTGCTTTCATATGAGATATTATTTTATTTCTTTGCCATCTCTATTCATCTGAAGATTCTTTTCTGTGTGTAACCACTCTGTCATAAGAAAAGTGCAAACTGCAAACCTGACAGCTTAGTACATTTCTTTAGCAGAAAAAAGTACAAATTAAACTGATACGGAATAGTATAGTGCTCAAATTGGGATCATTTAGGCCTGGTGAGGGGAAGAATAACAGGTATGAGTTGACAGGTTCATCTTAAAATATTTCAGAAACACATATGTTATAACTATTCCAGAACTAAATATAAACAAGAGTATAAAAGATAATACCTTGTAAATAAATACATTTATTCTGGATTCATTTACATTTAAAGGTGTTCTGAAGAAGAAATATCCACTCTGCTTTTTAACTAGGACTCTGTTTTTCTGCTTGATATAGAGAAAAGACAGAAAACACAAAACGCCTCAGTAACTTGTCTGGAAATGTTAGTCACAGATTAAAAAAAAAGGTATGACTCACTTCTAGAACAATTCTACAGGTTATTTTTATTACTCTTTTAAGACTCCTAATCCTTCAGGTTAATGAGAAAGGGATTAAAAAATCTGTAGATTTTGTTTGTAGTAGATCATTCATAGCATGTTGTCACTGATATAGAGTCATGTCTTGTACCCAAGAAGAAAAGTAGAGTTCCTTGGATAAGTTTCCTGTCAGTATGACTTATTACACTTATCTATTACATTAACTGTCTGAAAACACTGATGATTTTCTAGGTAAGAGATATTTATATAACTGAAGACGGTATTTGTAGACTTAGAATATTAGCTTGAGGGTAGATCTCATATTAAAATAAACATACATATAGAGCAAACTACATGGTTTTATTCCCTTAGCCAGTAAACGTATACTTCCGTAAAGTCAAGAGCATTGAGACACTGGGCCTATGCCCTAGGGGTAATGGGCAGATTGGAGCTCTGAGAATGGGGGCTGGGTGCCAGTACTGCACAATTACTGGAAAAGGTGTTGTTAGTTTAGTCAAGTCCTTTGACTCTGCCTGTGAGCAACATCATGGAAAAGTGCTGCAGATCACCTATGGGTGCTCTATTACTTCAAAAGATACTTCTGCTGACTCTTGTAGTTAAGACTAGCTCATGACCTGAAGCATGAGGACTTTCCTTCTTTTTTGTTTTCTCCATCTTCCAAATGCAATTTACGTATTTCAACACTAGGATGGATTATTTGGATCATTGAACCTGGAATTCTTCCTAAACCAAGAAGGCCTACAGCTGTCAATCTATGGTTACTCTGAGTGATATAAAATGTTTAGAAATGCATCCAACTTTGAAATAAGAGGAAATGGAGATGGAGAATCTGCCTTAGCTTTTTACTATGATACTGGTGACATTTGTCATGTAATTGTTCCCTAATGTCAGCATTTAGTTGTTGACTGTGTTCTTTACATGGCAAATGGAAGAGCCTTCTATTGCCAGGACTACCTCCTTTTTGAGGCAATACTAGGCTGTGAGCAAGTCATCTTTTATATCCCTTGAAAAAAACTGAGACCAGCCTTCTAGATTCTTTTACCGCTATGCAGATCTTCTGTAAATATCATGAAATTGATCCATTGATTGGTAGAATGGATGAAAGGTAACCATCTAATATGTACGCATTTTACATACCTGACAAGCAAAACTGTAAGAGGAAAGTATGTGACTGTATCAACAGCTAAACTTGTTTAAACACCGGTTTAATTTTGAACCTGTAGATTAATATGTGTAAGTGGAGAAAAAAAAATCCACCAGCCAGATCACTGTTGGTAGAAGCTGGCATCTTCTCTGTTACTTCCTTGGTACTAGTGTGATTTACACCATCCAAAGATCTTGCTCATCTGGTTTTGGTATTTGCATGAAATTCATGCAACTTACTTTAAGACTAGTTAATGATTAACCAAATCAGACATTTACAAATCACATACACATCACTGAATCACTAGACTCTGTTCTCACACAATGTAAACTGTGTAAACTTCATTTATCATGCAGTGAAAGTACAAGTCTGTGAGTGCTGCTGACAGAATGGTAATACGTTTGAATGCAGCCATTCTCTAATCAAACAGTGGAGAAACCCTGGGGAAAAAAAAATTAGATTGAACATTTTCCATTTCAAACTGTTTTTATACACTTGTCTCACAGAATACTGTGTGAGAATGGGAGCCTTTGGAATTTATGCTTATTGCAAACACTATTACAGATGTTTTTAAAAAGCCACAAATGTGATGGATGTACATAATATGAAAATGACTCCCTCCTCATTTTATGCTTAAATTTCTAATAGTCACTTTTCAGTCACAATAAATTAAGATTGCTGAATTCATCCCAGATTCATGAACTTTATCTTTTAACATTGAGATTTGTGGGGGGGAAAAAAGTCTGTTTTCACATAGATATTAGCCTAATTTAGCCAGCTAGCCAGGAATTGATTTGTTATGGTCATAAAACCCTAAAATTGAACCAAGTAGAGCATATTCCCATCTCACGTGTTTTTATGGCACCTGTAACTTTTAGTATTATCAAAATACTGCTTGAGAAAAATAAGACCATAATAAATGCATTACATATCTTTTAAATAGATAATCCTTTCAGGATGGATGCTAAAGCCCATTCATACTGTTCATCCTGGCATTAAATTTTTGGTTTAATGATTTTCATGGGAAGACACTTAACTGACTCTAATGTTTCTGTAGGTGATTACTTCCTCTCAATTTCTGAGAGAGATTTCCTTGAGACATATACTGTTGACTTGGCACTGTAGTAACAAAGGCAGGGATTTTATAAAGCTTTCAGACAGAACTGTTAACGCATAGTTACAAAAGTGCACCACTGAGTGTTGGTGTGCTTCCATTTAGTGAAAAGTCCTCCCAAAAAATGTCATTAAATACTGAGCTATTTTTTTTCTTTCTTTCTTATTTTCTTCTACAGTGTCCTCTCTCTTTCTTGTATATTTGTATAAATATTCACCCTTTGCATAGCTATGCTCAAATAAAGTCTTAATCTTGTCTGTTATTCAACTCAAAACAAATCTTTCAGACCTCTTTCAAGGGAAGGATGGTTTCTTGCAGCAGATCGAAGACGAATCCAGGCCTCAAATAGTTTTGAAATCTTTTTTACGAAGAACTAATACCAATCTGAATGAAACTGATTCATGAAACAAGTGAATTGCCACTCCTTCCCTTTGGGAAAGTTAGAATCAGAAATTGTATTTACTCTTCACATTTGATGAAGGAGAAATCGTGCTTCTATTGTCAACTCTATGAAAGAGTTGAAACAATAATAATAAAAAACCCTCATCTCTCAAAAAGCTTCATTCTATTTTACTTACCTAATATTAAGTTATATTCAAGCTTTGAACAGTCTTCTTTTCAGTGTATTAGGAGTGAACTATATGAGGGAAAACCACAACACCGTCCTATACTTAGGCTATGCGTAGAGGATATAATATAAATGAACATTTCATAGTGGAACACTCGATGACTCTCAGTGGCCATAGAAGTTCTCATAGGAAGAAGGGAAAACACTGGTGGGACAGCAGAAGCCTGTGGGACTTCGGTACTTCACCACAGCAAGCACTGAAAAGTTAATGAGTCAAAAAAAAGATATATAGTGATGTGATGCAGCACAAATGCTGAGAAATGTCTTCTGCCTGTGTATTAGTGACCTATTCAACCTAAGGTGACTGAAGGCCCACACTAAGACCCTAAATCACTGTGTCCTAAATCACCTTGCTGCTTTTTCTTGACAATGTCGCCCTCGTTGCTCACACAGAAGCAGATCTGCAGTGCTTAACATCCTGCTTTGCAGATGCTGAGCTTTTTGGGCTTGATGTCGGCTTGAAGAAGACAGCAGTTCTTTATCAACCTGCACCTCAGGAAGTCTCTCATCATCCCCACATCACCACAGGCAAATCAGAACTTAAGTCAGTCCAGCAGTTCAACTACCTAGGAAGTACCATTTCCTCGAATGGTAAGATTGACAAAGAGATAGATAACAGGTTAGCAGAGGCATACAGAGCTTTTGGAAAACTCCGTAAAATAGTCTGGTGCAATAAACACTTGAAGCAAAGTAGAAAGTTTAGTGTCTACAGAGCCATTGTACTGTCTGCTCTTTTATATGGGTCTGAATCATGGGTCATCTACCGCCACCACCTGCGACTCCTCGAACGCTTCCATCAGTGCTGCCTCTGTACAATCCTAAACATCCACTGGACTGACTACGTGACTAATGTTACTGTCCTTGAACAGGCAGGGGTCACCAGTTTTGAGGCCGTGCTGCTGAGGATGCAGCTGCGCTGGGCAGGGCACGTCTCCAGGATGGAGGATCACCGCCTCCCTAAGGTTGTGCTCTGTGGTGAACTCGCTACCAGCTGCCGCAACAGAGGAGCCCCAAAGAGGAGAGACAAGGACTCTCTGAAACAATACCTCAGTTTTGGCCATATTGACTGCCATCAGTGGTCCACTCTGGCCTCCAATTGGGAGACGTGGAGACACACCATCCATAATGCTGCTGCCTCCTTTGAGAACACACGTAGAATTAGTCTCGAGGAGAAAAGACAACGCAGAAAGAACCGTGCCTCGCCAATACAGACTAAGGAGACTTTCCACTATGCCTTTTGCAACTGGACTTGCCTATCCTGCATCGGCCTTTTTAGCCATCAGTGCACTTTTAACAAGTGTGAGTAGAGCCCTTCTCATATCTTCATTCATGAAGCCTAGCCCTGATCCCACTTCTTGATCGTCATTTTATCTAAGGCATACATTTGCAAAAGACAACACAGTTTAATGTGTCACTCGACAAAAAATTCCACCAAAAATGACCTCACAAGACCACATGACATTCTTAAAAGGTGTGAAATATTTTATCTGCACTTTTTGTACAACTTAGCAATTAAAAATCCAGGCCTGATTTACAATGTAAAGTACATTCACTTAAGAGGTGCAATTGAGTTTTAGAATTATTTCTCATTCATTCCTATACACTTCAGTACAGTACTTGTTTCTATCTTTTTTTATCTATGTCAATTTTTTTATCTTAGCCTGAAGGCTTCTCAGCATGGTTCATATGATATTGATGGCTTGAGATTTTTTTGTTTTGTTTCTGCCTCTGGATGATTTAATTAATTGTAAAAGCAGTAAAGATCTTCTGGAAGCTAGTTTCCCAGGCTGCTAGAAAATATATTTTTTTGTTAGATTATTTCTGTTATTAGTCACCATGTATTAATTCATATCATAACTTTGTGGACGGGCATCACTGTCTATAATCCAACAATATTTCATGATAGTTTTGGGATCAGCCAGAACTTCTAAGAACGAGGTGTTGTTGCAATATGAAAGATGTTTTTAAAATGAGACATTTTTTGAAGACTCAGAACACATAGAATTATTCAAGTCTGACTCTTCCTAACATTTTCCAGGAAGACTCAAAATCAAATACAAAGACAGGAGGATCTGCTCTGTTGTTCAAATTTATGTAAAATTTCCTTACAAATTGCAATTCAGGGACATCTCAAGGAACTTTAAAATATAGAGTCTGTTTAAAAATAACATCTAATAAAGTACAACAGATTACATAAAAGAGTAAGGAAAGATATGCAGAAATGTTGACATAAGAGGAAGCTTGTAGATTATAAGAATAATCTAAAATTTCTGGGACACAAGAGATAAAACATTATTTGTTTTTATAGTTTTTTTTTTAAGGTTTTGTATCGAGATTAAATCCAGGTACAAATATTTATTGGAAAGCTTTCAATACAAGTAAAAATCATACAAAATGTTTTTTCAAAAAAAATTACTGTCATATATTTTTAAAAAATACTTTTTTCATTTATATAGAAATTAAAATAATTAATACACCATAGTTGGAACTGTTCATGTTTTTTTCCTGTCAGTTACTTTTTTATATGATTTTCATTAGAATATCTGAGAAGCAAAAAAAGAAAAATAAAATTGCGAGATCCAACTTCCTGATTCAATGACAATGAAATAAATTAAATGAGGTCACAAGTCTAGGTCTCAGCAAACTGGAATATGGGTTGAATCTTATCTTACTTCAGCTTCTGACTACAATATTAATCAATGCATAGAAAATCATTGTATTCCCCATATCTTTTATAATTATTTACAGTGTACTTTCAGTATATTAGTACTTCTTAAAAAGAACAAGAAAAAGCACTATTCTGCTCTGACGAATCTGCAAACGGATATAACAATGACTGAGTAAAGAAAGTGTATGATGAAATGAAATTCAAGACAATGACTGAGATGATGTTTTATTTGCTATTTTAACCTTGCTTTTCTCATAAGTACTGTCATTCTTGCTTTTACTATTTCTGAATTCAGAAAAGGCTCAACAGAATCCAGTAGGTTCTGTAGGAGTAAATGTGCCAAGATATCTAAGTGAGAAGAGCTGAGGTAAAGTCATAAATGTATAGTTATTAGGCAGGAGGATACAGAGAAAAATGCAATATGAGAAAATAAAAATCATATTAATTGAGTTAATTGCCTGAAGTGGCAAAGTAATACAAGTAAAAACGTGTGAGAGCGTATAAGAGGTAGGAAAGAGAGAGTTTTTTGTAAAACATGGATTGCAAAAGTCAGACAGGACTTCAAATTTCTTATAAAGCTTAAATCAAAGAAGTGATAATACATAACAAACATATCCGATGCTTTTAAAGAAACCAGAAATGCAGAGGAAGGAAGATAACTAAATCACACTTCAAATAATTAATCAGAATTGAAGTTGATCATCAATTGACATTTTTGCTATTTGGATAAACTTCTGTGAATTTAGAAAGGAATTAGCTTTGTGAATCAAACTAAATACCTGGTATTTGTTTCTTTTCAAAACATGCAGGACTGATGTGCTTCAAACTCAGACATAGGCTATGTGTGAATATATACAATACATAATATCTTATATTACGTAATACATACTTTCACATATAACCTGACTTTGCAGCAGTACTTTCTTCGAACATTTACCCCCCAATACTTTTGATTGCCACATTTAAATTCTGCTTAAAGCTGTCCATTATGTTTACCTGTGATAAGATTTATGTATGACATAATTCTGGCATCAGAATCACGCAGTAAAAGTGAAAGTGACAGACTCTGAGTAAGCAAAGTCTCTGAGGGAAAAGTTTGTGCTATAAGGTTTCAATTTCTTCTTCTAAAATTCTTCTAAAAGTCCTTCTAAAAGTTTCTTGACATGTAAGTGTGCAATTCTTGACCAGCGTGTATTTAAACGCCTTCTTAAATGAAGGTCTACAAATATATACATAATCCAATATCCATGACTATGAGAAAAGCTGTTTATTTCTCTTCTTTTTTCTCTTTTTTTTTTTAAAAAAAAAAAAAGCTGTGTTTCCTAAATATAACCTCTCTTTTACATTTTGTTCTTGCAATTCCATTGGCTACAGCAATGCTTCCTGCTTTTCACAACCGGAATCAGAAAGCTACTAGTCTCTTGTACCGCTTATTACACTATCCTGTTGTGTTTACAATTAATATAATTTAAATTTAACATCACATCCATAATTCCCCAGCCTAACAGATGGTCCCCAAAGCTAACAGATGTCATCTTATTTATTCACTACTTGATATAGTATTTGTGACATAACCATTAGCTTCTGTAAAAATAAATTTTATGTCAAAAACAGAGAATAAAGATTTAACAATAGGAAGAAAAATTAAAAATACAATAACACAACCACAAATAAATGAAATTGTCATGTGAAAGTAAGACTTGTGTTCTCCTGCATTTTCTTAAAGACTAAGAACTGATTCAGGAATTCATTCTAGTTTAGACATTTCATGTAAGCACATCATGACAGTTAAGACCTCTTGAATTCAGAGCTACAACTTTCCTGAAAGGAGGGTTAAAAATGAAGAATAAAATGCAAAATACAAAGGAGAAATTAATTGTCAAAGTTATATTTTGATATTCTATTGTGTGCTCCACTTCTCTTTGGGATCTCTTTTCAGGCTAATTTTAATTTTAGCAAGTAAATTTATGTTAGAATTATTTACAATGCTCAATTTATATACTACTTTTAAACTACAATCACTTGGAAGTGTTTTCTTGAACATTATGGAGAGAAACAGACATAATGTATTTTTGAGGGAAATAAAATATATGTTTAATTTTCAAATTTGCATCTCTCCTCCTTCAAGACACTTTTGGTATTGTCAAAACTCTCCTGGACAGCTTTTGGATTGAAGAGGAAATGCCAAATGCTTATGCAATAAGCTGGCAGTGCCATTTTTATTTTTATCAGTGGAAGAGAAGATTACTCTGCTTTGAATAATTTTTTTTTCTCAAGAAAGATATTATGACACCCTATTATTTTCATTTAGTTATTTTTACTTCTACCTAAAGAATGTTTTTTCTAAAATATGAATGTGATGATCTGAGGAATATATATAGTAGCTGTATTTATGCTTACACATGCTAGGCTAACAGTGCTATTAAAGGAAAGGATAGATGGGGCTTTATTCTCTTGTCCTGAAAAGTCTTCGCTTTCTGTTTGCCTGTTGTATATGTCTGGTCTGGGATTTGAGTTTGTAACTGTTTTCTGTGGAAAAAAAACTTGTCATTTTGGAGTAACACTTGCTTATCCTACATAATGTGCCCAGGGACAAGCCAGTCATTCTGTGCAGATTTAGTAATAAAATGGTGCTGTAAACCCCCATTAAGCCAGAATTTCTGTGTAGAATTGGCAGACATAGCACCATAGTAGTGATATAGAGTGATGGAACAACATAAAGATGACACTAATGTAGCACAATTTAGCGTGGAGGGCATTATTTTACTTGGAGAGTTTCAGACCTCTTAAAGGGTTAACTAAGACCTCCTTAGTTTTTTCTTTCCTTCTACTACATCCATCTAATAATTTTTAGTATTCTTCTTCCTTTCTTCTTTATGTGTTTCATTTATTGTATTCATCTTTTATTACAATATGCTAATCTTGTCCTTCACTAGTCCCTGCTTTAAACTCCAAGAAAGATATTGCTAGCAATCTACCCTTACTAATACAGGGACAATATTTTTGATTCAGATAGCCTCCATCATGTGCCATCTCCATTCAGTCTTCCACTAAAGAATGACAATAATAATAATAATAGCAAAAACACCACCACCAGTAACACTTCATATTGCTCCTTCTTTATCAGATAAGCTTTATTGCTTGATATTCTTCTCTGAGTGCCGACAGACAACAGGAACTGGGCTCACAAAATGTCTGAAATCCCCTTACTGTGTATCTGGGCAGTCACTTATTCAGAGTGGGGTTTTTTGCTATAAAACACTCTTAATATCAAGTATTTTAATATTATTCTATATAATACTTACTTTCCTGATACAGCACAATGTGATCTATGTACTTATTTTCTTACAGAAAACAGTGAATGCAGTGAGAAGTGATCTGTTGATGTGGTAAAGATATGTCATAGCTTGATAAACATTACAGAGTTAAGGTAGGGAAGCACTCCAGGAGTGTGGAATATAGCAGAAACATCTGGGTTTTCTGCAAACAGTTGACACACTTGGTTTTTAAATACTGAAAACATAGAAAATTTTTGTCATATTGCCACCAACTTCAGTAATGACTGGACCAGAGTCTACGCCTAGTATTAGTCACTTTCCTATTGATATATGTATACATTTTTTTAATGTCCACTTAGAAAGTCCATCAGTAAATGTACACATAGTCCTTTCATTCTTTGGTTCCTATCTATTACCTGTTAGTGAGGGATTTTAGAAATACGTAGTGACTGGGCTTTTTTTAGTTCTCCATTAATTTAATTTTCTCACTTACTTATAAAATTAAATTTTTTAAAAAATAATATTTTCACCAAGAACACTTTTTTCTGACTTTTTTTTCCTGATTATTTCCCTTAATCTGAAAATATTCTGTCCTGATTCGAAAATACCAGGATAAAAGTTTTCTGGGGCTGCCCAGACCACATGACAATCACAGTGGGAGAGAAGAGGCAACTGTGCCTATGGGAAAGAGATGCTGTGTCAGGTCACCCAAATGGACCAATCAGGGCAATCTTTCCCATGGTGCTCAAAATAAAAGGGTCCCTAAGAAAGCCCCTGGGGCCTTTAGTGTCTGCTGTGCTGTAAGGATTGCCATTGGCTCTTCATTATCTAACCCTGTGCTGCTTGTGTTCACCTCTCTTGTTTTTGCACTGCAGAGGAGCACTGTTCATCGAGACAGGTTGTATTCCCTACCTCCTTAGGTGGGAGTGGCATGGCAGCTCCAAGGTTTCCTGTTCTGTTTTTTTGGGCTGTTATTGGACTCTGGGCTTGGGCACTCCCATCTGCTGCTTAGTCCAGACTGGGACTTTTTTACTAGCATCCTAGTTGCCATCCAGAAAGCGCAGGTTCTGTATTAATGTACTTTTTTGTTTCTTTGAATATATTTACATACTTGTATTTATTTGTATGTAGTTCAATATCTTCATTGTTATTGTTAGTACTATTTCCTATTTCATTAAACTGGTTTATTTCCTATTTCATTAAACTGGTTCTTTTTTTTTTTTCCAACCTCAAAATCTCCATGGTTTCCCTGTTATCCACCTCTGTGAGGGTGGTGGTGGATCACAGAGAGCGTCTGTTAGAGTTCAGTGGCTGGCCCAGCCCTAAAATATGACATCTTCAAATCAAGACTGAAAAGTAGATTCTTTTCTCTGTCCTCCTTACTTCCTAGTGAATTAATACCTTCAATTTTCTGTATCATGTCTGCAAAGAATTGAATGGTTCACAGAAAGCCATTAAGAAATGCTGAGTACTTCTTATAAACTAGGGACTCAGAAATTTTGAATAGAAGGTTATGACTGAAGTCCCAAGTTCATAAACGCCAGCTTTCACATACATGCAGGTACAATCCCCTTTTCTCACTAACTAAAGCTGGCACAGTTCTTAGTTTTCAGAATACTACCAAGGCCAGTGTCTCTCAATAAAGAGGAAAACTGTTTGTGGTGGAAACTTTTCTTCTTTGTCTGAGAAAGGCTTTCTACATCCTACTTTGCCCATCCTACTTTGCAAGTAGAGGCTCTGATCTTGAAACAGACACTTAAATCTTTCTATTTAAGTAGTTGTATTTTTCAATGAATAATTAGTTATTTGGCTTCTAGCACATATATAGCACTTCATCAGGTAGACAGAAACATCTAATTCATGCATGTTGCTATGTCTTGGGTGTGCTGAGAGTCAGGAAGTGTTTGGCCATGCCCAGAGATCAATATTCAGGACACCTAAGGACTTTTATTAACAAGGTAATTCATAACGTGAGTTTTGAGGATTTACTTCTTTAATTCTATACATCTATATCTTCAGATTTTTTTTATATCCTTTAGATAATCATACTGAAAATTTGCTTTATTGTTGGTTTTTTTGAAAGTGTCATATTACTTCTGGTTTCCAATCACATTATTTAGTCCATCTGGGGGTAAAATTACAGAGCATTAAAACAATATATTATATCATATAACTTTTTTTGGACATTACAAGGACCATCTGGGGAGACATGTATCTGTGAATGCCTGATAGTTTAGGACAGAAGTGAAGTCACAGTAAATTGTCCTGTATTCTGAAAGAATACTGAGTCAGATGGGAGAAAAGGTGAAAGAGTTATATTAAAAACCTCCTAAAGATGAAGAATGAAAGCAGAAGGTAACTGAAAGAAAGTCCGAGAGTCAATAGCAGGAAGATTGTCAGGCATCCACGAACTACTAGAGAAGGGTGAAAATTAAGAGTGGTTAAACAAAAGATGTGTTATGAGACATATATGTTATAATATCAATAATAGCAAAAGATGAATGATGTAATAGGAAAATAAATATGTGGAGAAACATGGTAAATGAGACACAGAACAGGAATAGCGATGGGAAGCAGGTGGTAAGGAAACGTGCCAGATTGATAACCAGCAAAGTCTGGTTGTGCAAATAGAGATTGAGACCACTGAGAAGTGCTGTCATACTGGTCAAGATATGAAAAGAATAGATGCTTGTGGAATAGAATTTATAATGTTGTTGATTTAAACAGGTACCTTATTGGGAAGTGTCTTGTCCTTTAACTTCAAATATGAAATACAATAAACAAAAATGTAAACATCTGATAATATACATAGTGTGGATAATTATAAGACTAAAGCTCACACTAACAACTGACATACTTTCCAGCTAGACTCAAATACTTACAGTCTATTTGCATGTTGGCAGGATGTCAGTGTGGCACTAGCCCCCTGGATGATACCTCTAGGAGATGCAGTTAGTTAAAGCTCAATCCAAATGGAGCATCAGATAGGGAAAGTGAGGACAGAGCCAGAAATGCCTTGGCCTGGTGAACTAGGATAATTTCTTCTAGTAACAGACAAAATTCTCTGAAAAGACTCTGTGTATCACACCCCAGCTATAGTTACAGCCACTCAGGGGGTAAGAACTTCAGACTATTTTCCACAGAAATCCTAGTGCTAATGAACTACCTGTGTCCACAAAAAAAATATATGCTAAAGGACCTAGGAAGATTGAAAAAAATTTTCAGGCATAGTAACTTGGTCAGGGAAGACTTTAATAGCTATCGTAATGAAACATCAAAGGGAAGAAAGTACCTTCTTTTTGGAACTCTGGGTGGCACTAATCTCACTTAATCTTAGTTCTTTATAATAGATACATCTTCATCTAAGCTAGTAACTTGAGTTCCCTTATCAGTGGCAAAAGTAAGAGCTTTTAAGGCATACTTTATTTAATCCTGGAGTACATTTCTAAAACAGATGTCCAAACATGCCTGTTTCTTATGTAAATTGCTAAATAATAGTAACAACAATAATAATACTTATTTTTCTTTTCAACAATTTTCACTCTGGAAATGTGGTATTATGGCACTTCAGTATTTCTTGATGATAAATACACATTTCTAAATTATTTTAGATTCTTTAAATTAAAGTTTTTTAAAAAATGAATTCTATATTTGCCCAGACAAAGACTGTTACATTTTTAAGAGAAAGAGCATGTTGACAGAAATCTGCCAATGCATTAATCTAAAGATTGTTTCATATAGCTTATGTTTTCTAGGGACCTAGGTCTAAGAAGTAATACAAAAGATTTTAAACCACACATTCTGGTCTACCGTTTAGATACAACCAATTTACAGTAAATCTACTTCCGAAAGATTCAGTACCTTTTTAATCTGTGCAATTTCTCTTCTATGGGTAGAAGTTTTTATTTCCCTGCTGATGTTTATGTACCTGTTCTGTAACTGTATGATTGTTTCATTGCTGTGATCCATTGTCTTTAATGAAGTTATTCTTTTAATTGAGTTATTTCTGGAGGCATTCCTACACAAGTATGTTCTGTAAAGCCTGTATGTTTTCCCTTCATCTATAATCTAAAGAAATCTTCAGAGTAGTTGTGTATATTCAGAAAAGAAAATATTTGTGGGGGATATAAGGAAATCAACTGCACATACATAGCAAAATTGAAAGCATGAATGGGTAATAAACTGTAAAGCAAAATGGCACAGCTGTAGGAGGCATGAGTCTACATTGATGGATGTTTCCTCCTTGCTTTGCACTCTTCCAGCACACCAAAGTAGCTACAAACCTGGCAGATGAAGTTGGATTTGTAATTGCTTTGGATCACTGCACAGCAGTTGGAGCACTCTGGCATATCTACCCCTTCTCTGATGAAAACTGATACAGGAAATGAAACTTCACAGAAATGTCTCAGACTTACATTGAGAAGACCAGGCCCACAGCTGACATAAATACTTTGCTAGCATAAACCAAGAATTCAATGAAGGTGGACTGACTTACATACGACTTACAATTTCAGTTCTATCCTTAGATCCTGGATGGTCAGATTATGAATAGAGACTAAGTATTGAGACAGTCAACAGCAGTGCTTAGTAGGATGATAATGCAAAAACAGTTGTCACTTCTATACTGGGTTCAGTTAAGATGGAGTTAATTTTTGCTAGAAGCTTTGATGGGGCACAGCTGGTTAGCCAAACCAAACCAACTAGTCACTAGCCAAGGGGATATTTGATACCATCATGATGTCGTATATATGAAGATTATATAGGGGGAGCTGGTGAAAAGCTCAGGACAGGGGTCCAGGGGCTGCCTTTTTGGACTCCAGGTGGTGGGACATCTGCACTGCACATTACTCGCACTTATCATGTTGTACGATACCTAGTTAAACACTATTGTTGTTATTGTTAATCCTTTTATTATTATTATTTATTATTTTTATGTTTTATCATTAAAAAAAACCCTGTTCTTGTCTCAATTCCATAAGGCTCTACCTACTGCTCTTTCCAGGTTCTCCTCCTCATTCCCAGTAAGGTAGGAGCAAGTGAGTGAGCGATCATGTGGTTCCTTTGTCTTTCCCTTCCAGTCAGTTGGCTCCAAACCATGACAACTTCTCATCATCATTTTGCTAAATAATGATTGTTCTCATGAGCTACGAGGACAAAGTGAGCTACGTCATGAAAAACAAATGTAACACATGGCACCACTAAAAGTTCCATTAAAAAAGAATAGTCCTTTTCTTTACCTCTTCTTCATGATTTTTGTTAGAAATAGCCAAAAAGCATCATCACAGCCATACTTTAGGGACATGCAGTAAAGAAATGCCATATAAAGTTAAATTCCTGCTAGGTTATTTTTATGTTTGGCATAGTGTTCTGCAGCACTATTTTGTAAATGTTGTTAGCTTTGCTTTCATGTATTTTTTTATCAACTTACATTACAGTACTCACAGTGTTTACATATTGTGTGACCTTTTTTGCTGTTCACATTTAACATCTTTGTGATTCACTTGTACATTTTCATTGTGTTTTTTTCATATCCCCTCCTGACAAACAATATTTTATTGATTCAGCTGCAGATTTTAGTATCTCAAAATGTACAAATATAGCCTTTGTGTTACAGTACATAATATGATGTCCCAATTAGATATTTTATGGATCCAGCTGCACATTTTAGTGATACAGTTGGTTTCTTGATTTTCAATAAAATTGGTCATCACATTATATTCTATGTTAATTAAAGAACTTACAGTATTTTGATAATCACTTGGAAGAAAAAAAAACTTAAAATAAAAAACCAAAACAAAACCCTAAGATTTTTTTTTTCCCAAAGGTTTAAGTTGAGCAAATTTTCTTAGCTACAATGAAAATATGACAATGGAGCATCATTGTGTCATAAATATGTTGGATAGCATTCAAGTAGGCTGCCTAGAATACTTCATTTGCCAAGCGTTTTGTAGTTAATTCAGGCTACCAGAAGACATTTCAGTCTTTCCTAAGCACAGAATTTGCAAGAATTATAGATTTATTTAACATATCCAGGGTATATTAATTGTGTCTCTTAAATATTCGGTTAACAGAGAAAATTGTCTTCTTTGTTTAGGAATTCTATTGTATTGAAGTACAGAGCCAGAGAGAGACTTAAGTATTTATTTATTCCTTTTTTTTTTTTTTAAATGAATTACCACACCTTAAAATGGAACACATATTTAGAGTTTTCTGTATGTTTTTGCAATTCACATACAGATAATATCAGTGTAAATGTTATATGAGATAGATATATATATACACACACACACATGCATCTATATGTATATAAATGAAGATGGAAAAGGGAACTAGAGTCATGAACATTTCTCTGGACATTTAAGAATGGGTAGAGTATATACATTTCAGTTTCAGAGAACTATTCCTTAATAAAAAGAAACAAATCTCTATAGCCCTTTTCTGCTTCTGAAATATATTGCAGTCTGCAATAGTCCCTTAATTTACTGTCTATTAGACTAGTAAAAAATGTTTCTTAAACTAATCATAAATTTGCCATAGCCCAAGAGAACCTGAAGAAGGGTAGGTGTGCTCAGCTCTGTGCTTAACACATACAGTTCATGGATCTCCATCAACAAACCAGTTTTCCTTGTAGATATTCCTCTGCAGACTTCTGTTTTCAAAGAAGAGTTCCTTTAAGACATTTCAGAAAAAGAAGTTATGAAACAGATTAATAAGAATAATTTTAGGAAGTGGGATGCATCATGTGCAGTCACTAACATCATGACTTTTTTTTACTGTATCTCTAACTGAGTGAGAGCATTTTGAGAGCATTTTGCATGTTGAATGAGTATGATCAATAAATACACCTGGAGGTGCTGAGGGAGCTGGTGGAAGTCATGGCTAGGCCACTCTCCATCGTCTTTGATAAGTCATGGGGAACAGGAGAGGTGCCTGACGACTGGAGGAAAACAAATGTCACTCCAGTCTATAAGAAGGGCAGGAAGGATGACCCGCATAACTACAGACCGGTTAGCCTCACCTCCACCCCTGGAAAGGTAGTGGAACATCTCCCTTATGAGGAAAGGCTGAAGGAGCTGGGTCTCTTTAGCTTGGAGAAGAGGAGGCTGAGCGGTGATCTCATAAATATTTATAAATATGTCAAGGGGGAGTGTGAGGAGGATGGAGCCAGGCTCTTTTCAGTGGTGTCCAATAACAGGACAAGGGGCAATGAGTGCAAGTTGGAACATAGGAGATTCCACAAAAATCTTAGAAAAAACTTTTTTCCTGGGAGGGTGACAGAGCACTGGTACGGACTGCCCAGGGATATTGTGGAGTCTCCTTCTTTGGAGACATTCAAAACTCATCTGGACACCTTCCTGTGTGACCTACTGTAGATGATCCTTTTTTGGCAGGGGGGCTGGACTAGATGATCTTCTGAGGTCCCTTCCAGTCCCTAACATTGTGTGATTCTGTGATTCTGTGATCAGAATTGTTTTTGTGTTATTATTTTAGGCAAATATTTGTCAATATTCTTGACTTAGATGACAGATAGATCATATTTTATGAGAGAACACCATGAAATTCCAAAAGGTTCACATATTTTTCTTGCAACTGGATCAATATAGTTTACCACACACTGTTCACAGTCAGTTTTCTTACTCTGAAGGGGTTTTCTATGCCTTCTTGCTGTCTTACTGTCAGTACCAGCACTTCTATTTCTTTAACAGCAACAACTCTTACTACTTCACCCGGGATTACGAATCTTTTGATAACAAATATCTGACTCCCTCCACTTAAGCATACTTATAATTTATTCTGTTTTCTCTTGTTCATTTTGCTGGACAATCTGAGGTTCAGATTCACTTTTTACCAACACAGAGCATTATGGGTGTTACACAACTTTGGAGATGACAGCTAAGCTTTCGTCTGATTATTTTTAATTCTCTTTTCATTCTTTATGGATAGTGAAGTTTCTATTTTTTTTTTCATTTTCTGTTCCTGAAAGCTAGTTTCTAAATGCCTATAAGTAAGGCAGGTTTGTTATTTACTTATTAAGCTTTTGTGAGTTCCTTAAACTTCTCTCTTTCATTTTTGTCACAGTATACCTAAGAGATGAAAAAATCAGTAATGTATTTTTGATCATTGATTCCTTCCTTTTATCATACGAAAGTATATAATTAGTACATATTTTCCTAAATGTCCTTCCCTAGTACTTCTGTAAATTCCGTAATTACTAGTGGTACAGTGTCAGAGTGCTACTGAACTTGCTAAATAAGCTTTCCCTATACAAATTGTAATATGAAAAGTTCATGTGGAAATAGGGAGTTGAAAGCAGAGAGGCTTTTTTCACTCCTGCTTGGACAGTTAAAAGAATACTTTAGAGTCTTTTGCTGCTTATGCCAATTGTAGAGATTTTCAGTGGGCATAAAAAAAATTACTTAGCTATGAAACTTCTAAAGGTGGATGTAATTTGTCAAAGATGGCGACTGCAGCTGGTGGAGACTCCTGGGATCTTGTTCACTGCCTTGCCTCCATAACATTTCAAGCACATTTTCCATTTTCATCAATTTTGGCTGCCTCTGGGACTCCATTTCAGCAACATCTATTTTTTTGTACCACTTCCTGATTCTGTTTCTCCAGCTTTAATTCCAGTTGCTTCTGTTACATTGTGATTTGTGTTAACAGCCCTCCAGTATCCAAATTGCTACCGACTGGGCAAGCCTTGGGCTGGCCATTTGGGACTGAATTTCTATCAGCAACCTCTTTTTCCCCCTGGTCATGTTGCCTCAGCTATGATACGAATTCCTTGAGGTTTTCTCCAGTACAGTGTGTGCTCCTTTCTCAAATCTCTTCATGTTCACTTATACTAAAGTCTCAAAAAGCTCACCACAGGCGAGCTTGTCCTACTCAGATGGGATTGCAGTATTGGCTTTCTGGTTGATAGTCTTCCCTATACAACCATAGTCTCACATGGAGTACAGAGCGAACAAATTGAAACATTTACCATTCCTTTCTTCTAGAAATGTCCATCTCATTCTCTGAAGGAGTCATACACCTGTGTTTTATGCTTTCAATTTCTTTAATCTAAAGAGAAAAGCAAAGTTCCCCAGTGTCCGTGACAGGTCATCTTTCAAATTGACTAATGAAAGGAATAAATATCATTAACAATACAATTATGGCCACTATAAATGACAAAAATATTCATTCTCACACTTTGTGACAGGTAATCTGTGCATTTCCAGCAAAAGGCAGTTCCCTAGCATTTATGACTCCCACATCAGAACTAATTAAACAACCTGCAGCAAGGTAGTACTAGTCAAGAGTTTCTTAGAATATAATACAAGATTGTCTTGGACCTAGCTCCATGACCCAGTCTTCAAACAGTCAATGAAAACACTGAAGCTTTGTTGCAACTTCAGCCAGAACTGCTCTGAGACTTGCAGAGCATGACTTATCATCCTCAGATGTACCAACAATGTGATTCATGCTGCTCTTCTTAAATACCACCCAGTTTCCACATGTTCACTTTGAATTAATCTGGCCTTCAGCATCAAGAAGTAACTCCTCATTTAGTAAGTGACAAATAGCAGAGAAGAAAAAAAAAAGCATTTTGTTTTACTGCTGTTAAGAATGAAGACATCTGAACACTTCAATCTGTGATTAGAGGAAGATAGTGAAAGAAGGTAACAAAATGTGATGGGCATGAAATGGCTATTTTGTCACTCCCAGACTGATAACAAATAGTGGTTTGGATATAACTCGTGCCAAAAATTTCTTCCATTCTCTTGTGTTTTTGTCCAAGAGGGAGACCAAAATGAGAGGGAGGAACAGAGAGAAGGAGAAAGGGAAGGAAGGAATGCTAATGCAGGGCTTTCTGCCTGGATTCGCTTTTCAGGTGAACTCTCTTTTGTTCTTTGTCAGCAAGAAAATTGTAAGGGATGCTTCATCCAGCTACTGTCCCTTCCAAGATGTCTCATCAACACCATTAGAGGGAAGCATTTCAGGAGCCAGTGCTCACAGAATTGAGTCGGTCATGCATGGTATGGTAAGAATAGCAGGTTTATTTTTCTGCTCCAGATTGGTTTTGATCAGATTCCAGTCTACTCAGTAGCTGCCTCAAAAAAGATCAGATTACATGATTATTTTTACTTTATATTCCCTTTTCTCCCTCCTAAGATAACAACCTAAATCTGTTCATGCTTTCCTCATTGGATCTGGTTTTGCTGATTTCACAACCTTACTTGGCAATTTCAAGCTCAGGTTTTTTGCATGCTTCACTCCAGGACTAGATATAGTCTGTGGTAAATACGAATATTGTTTCTCTGTAATCTACATGGATTATTTTAATTTTCCAGTCAGTGTGCCTTAGGAAGGAAGAAAAGGAACACCAACAAACAGCAACAAGACAGCATGCTGATAACTTTAAATGGAATTACCAAGGGGTAAGTAAACTTTGAGACGTCAGGTGCATTGAATAAAGTCTGCACATTGATTACTTCTCTGTAAATGTAGTATAAGTACAGAGTAAAGGTCAACAGATTAAAAATGTAATTTAATCAGCAAATTATGCAAATGAACATAAATGAAATATACAGCTCAACTCCTAAGATCAGTAAATCATGCAACTCTATTAGGGAAGTGTTTGAATGCTGACTGTCTTAAATACACACACAATTTACTAAACTTTAAGAAAATTCAGTTGCTGAAGAAAACAGTTAAAAAGGTTTATTACTCAAATATCTGACCAGAATTTATTCTAATGTAATGTAAAATATAGTGAAGAATGGTTAGCAAAATTGGTAAAAAATAACATCAACAACAACAGCAAAACTGCATCTAAGGTTTTTTTTCTCCATCACTGAAGGGTGAATATCAATTAGTAAGTGGTGGGATAATATGACTACTTGAAATATGCTGATCAATGAGGTGGAATTTAAAGACACTCAACAACTACTGTACATGGCTCAAGTAGCAAGTTCCCTCCCAGCTCCTCATCTAGGTCAAAATCAGCAAAGCACTTAAGTACATCCATAACTTTAAGTGTAGTAGTACCACAGAAATCTTTTCTCACCTGCTAATGTTATGGAAGTAGAGATCTGAGATTAGGGATCAGTTGTACTAATTACAGTTCATAGATTTAAAAAGACCCAGCCTTTGAAAGACTAATAATCTAGAGAGACAAAGGGGGTGTGGGTCGGAAAGAGTTACTATTCTATCTTCCTTCTCTTTTTCTTTTTTTTTGTTTGTTTGGTTGGTTGTTTTTTGTTACTTAATGATAATTGCAATAATTGGGTTAGAAGTTTTGGATTATATCCCAGATATCATTACACATATCAATGGGTTTCAGAAGTTTACAGTTAGCATCAACAAATAGTGTTAACACCAATGAAGAACTGTTTCTACATTTAGAAGTAATAATCAAAATTTGCAAAGTTAGAATGCTTAGTTAGATTAAATATAGTGAAACAGACTGTTTTTGTCTTTCTGTTTGCCTTTTTTGTATCATTTAAGTCACTGCAACATGATTTTGCATATTAGTCAGTAAATTACTTTTATTTAATGCAGGCGAGTAGAACTATTTTATAGGCTGAACTTTCATCAGTATTTTAGTTTGGATCAGATATGTTTTCAATTAATTTCTCGATGTTTCCCACTCATTTTGATTTGGTTCATATCAGGGAGACTGTTGGAGCACTCAGTTGGATTTCTTTCAGATGAAACTGTTGGAGGATGTACTTCAGGGACACACCTAATGTATTTCGTCTGCATATTAACATTCTCTCTCAGGCATCAGATTAAAGCTAGTTTTTACTCAAGTAAAAATAAAGGGAGCGGGGGAAACCCACCCTGTATAGGCATTGTGTAAATACTAGTTTCTCAGTATCAACTCCTTGGCTTTAAACATAACTTCTATTAGTCTTTACTTCTTGCTAACATAAGTATAACTATAGTGTACCAAAGTTTGTTCTCCTTACTGGTGTGCACACTCCTAGAAAAACAAGTTATCTCCATATATTGGGTACTCTGAGCTTGATCCCAACCAGTGTCTCCGTAATGATGTGAAAGAGGAAAAAAAAATTCTTGGTTTGTTTTTTGTTTGTGTGTTGGTTTGGTTTGTTGTTTTGTTTTGTTTTGTTTTTTTCCTAGGAATAAGTTCTGATAATTTTATATCAATCAGAGAGTTTTCTGTGTAAAGGAAGCCATCACTGTCAGGCTAATGCAGGGTTATAGACATCCATACTTCTGGATAGATAGATACTGCCTCAGTGCTTGCAGAGGATTGCAAGTAGCATCTAAAAGCAGTTGAGATGCTTTTCTTCGTCTTTCCCATCCCCTTTCCCATTTCTCTCCCCCTCCTACTTCCCCTTCCCCTTTTGAGGTGAAATTTATGAGATGAAAAACTATGCAACTTGGTCAAGGATCTATACAAAATGGACTAATTAAGGACTATCTATATATAGGTACTTACCATCAGTATAAGTGCTTAAAACAACATTTAGATTTCAATGTCTGACTTAGGCTAGTCAAGAATTTCAGTCTAATGAAACAACTGCACAATGCCACCATAACTGAAAAACAAACTGCATTTTTCCATTGCTCATTTTACTTATTAATGCAAACAATTAGACACAGTTTTTTTACTGTCTTTGTCTTTTAGTAATGCTAATAGATCAATCTTTCACAAAGTTTTCTTTATTTTTTTGCAGAAGATGAGAAAAAATTCATAATGTTACACAATCCTAAATAATTCCTGAAAAACACAAAGACTTAGTTCTTTTTTTATGTAACTCCTTGTCAATATGTGCCTTATGAGCAGAGAAAGTAGATATGGGAAAATGAAAAAAACCCCATGACTTCACATGTTTTGGGTTTGGGGTTTTTTTTGGTAACAATAGTGCTTGAGGTGGGTATATTGCTTTCAGAGGACTGCATGGAACAGATGCTGGAAGTTCATGTGTGTCAGATCTATGTATTTCTTTTTTTCACACTGCTGTAGATGCTATTTACTCTCATAAGTAGTTCATGGATTTATGTGGCAAAGTTTTAACAGTGGAGGGGGGCCTACAGGGGTTGCATCTGTGAGGAGAGGCCAAGGGCTGTCTCATGCCAGATGGTTCCAGCCAGCTGGAATGGACTCACTGCTGGTCACAGCTGAGTCCCTCAGCCAAGATGGTGGTACCTCAGGGAAAACATAGTTCATAGTTAAGAAAGAATATAAAATGCCACACAGGCTGTGAAGGTGGGGAGGGGGGGAGAGGGGGGGGGGGGGGGGAGGGAGGAATAAGTAAATAATGCAAAACAACAGGAAACATCAATGTCAGAAGAACAGGAGAAGGAGATAATTCATGGCACTCAAACAGAGATTGTCCTGAAAGAAAGGACCCATACATGAGCAGGTGAGAATTGTGAGGAAGGAATTGCAGAGGACCTGTTCTCTGGGCTGATCACAACTCCTCATCTCCCAGTGAGGTCGCATCTGGAATATTGTTTCCAGTTCTGCTCCCCTCAGTTCAGGAGGGACAGGGAACTGCTTGAGAGAGTCCAGCGCAGAGCCACAAAGATGATGAAGGGAGTGGAACATCTCCCTTATGAGGAAAGGCTGAAGGAGCTGGGTGTCTCTAACCTGAAGGAGACCGAGGGGTGACGTCATTAATGTTTATAAATATGTAAAGAGTGTCAGGACGACGGTGCCAGGCTCTTTTCAGTGATGTCCAATGACAGGACGAGGGGCAATGTGTGCAAGCTGGAGCATAGGAGATTCCACAAAAACGTTAGGGAACTTTTTTTCCCTGTGAGTGTGATGGAATAGGCTGCCCAGGGGGGTTGTAGAGTCTCTTCCTCTGGAGACATTTCAAACCCACCTGGACATGTTCCTGTGTAACCTGCTTTAGGTGATCCTGCCCTGGCAAAGGGGCTGGACAAGATGATCTTTTGAGATCCCTTCCAACACCTAACATTCTGTGATTCTGTGATCCCTCTGTACCACTCTGCAGGGAGGGAGAGGAGTCTGCTGCAAAGGAGTGATGTTGAGCCTGGGAAAGGGGGACGAAAAATGGCATTTTAATGTTTATCTTTTTGTTCTCAGCTACTTAAACTAGTTATTACATATTTATTTTAACTGACAAAACATTAAGTTAGTTTCCTCCAAGTCAAAACTTTTTTTTTGCCCATAACAGTAACTGGTAAGAAATTGCCCTGTCTTTATCTTGATCCATGAACTTTCTCATTCCTCTTCTTCCTGTTTTGTCCCCCTGTACTACTGGGGATGTGCAGAGTGTAAGCAGCTCAGAGTGAGCAGCTCAAAGGGAGTTTGGTTGTTAGCCAAGGCTAAACTACAGCAGAACAACTCAAAATGGAACAACTAATACAGTAACACCACTTGAAGTAACTGTCTTGTAACTCATAAAGGTGCATACCCATACATATTTATAAGCACACATTAATGAGTAATTAGTTTGACATTGATTATTTACTACAACAGCACACATTCACAATACTCTGAGCATTAATCATTTGAAATCAAATGAAGAAAATAGGATCATAATCACATCTTCATAGCCACCAGGCTGTTCTGTATATTCCAAGGTATACACTAAAAATGTTTCCTCCGGAAGAAAACTGGATTTGTCATCAGAAATATAATAAGCAAATAAATAGTTAATGTCAAGGATCACAGGAACCCAAAGTTATGAGTAAAGAAACATCTATCCATTATGTGTATTGATCTTTCGGTATATATCAAATAACTATAAAAACATGTTCTTCACAATTACAGATCACTTGTCTTTAGTGAAGAGTCGTCAAGAAGTTTATACTGAATCCATGACTTATGTATCCTTCTCTCCCTGGAGAGCTGTATGAGGGCAAGGTTTAGACATGACACTCTTCCTGTATTCTGCATTCACTGCAAAAGTATGCCTATCCACTGAAAGAGTCCTAGTCCTCCCTTGCTATCTTCTGAATAATTTCTCACTTTTAGGAATGTCCGCTCTCCACCTTTCCACATCTAGCTTATGGTATCTATCATGGTGAAAGCGAAGCAGAGTAGACAGAATTTAAGAAAACCCAAACAATTTTAAACAGCAGAAAATGCCTTTGGAAGAATAAAGTTTAAATCTATGTTTGTCAAGATGCCTTTGAAATATCTTGATGTCTTTATCAGATCAAGGATTCTGCTTCTTTTGCTGTGTTACATACTTTATTTCATATCTCTGGATTTTTCCCATAGACAAGTAAGTTAGACAAATTGACCTGTCCATCCTTGAGTCAACTCATGAAAGAGCTTGCTTTAAAAAAAATACAATCAGGAGTCATAGTTGTATTTCAAAATAAATAGTTTGAAGTGATAAACTGCTTGGTTAATGGATGGACTGTTAAAATGGACAGTAGTAGCTCATCATCCATAACACAGTCTTGTTTTCAATATGAGACTTCAAGTACTTTTTCAGCTGTTTGTCAGCTGCTCTAGAAAACCCATTCCAGTGTATGGGAGAATGGACAAAGGGATAACTATGAAAGAGCAACATCATCATTATCATTATAATATCACATAATAAATGAATTTTTAATTTTGACACAGATGCAGATAAAGAAAATCCAATTCATCAAAATATTCTTTTACTGTTATATTACTGAGTTTAGAGATACTTATGGTATGACTTGTGTTTTAAATGCCAATGTGGAAACACTCAGAAAGGGAAATCTTTTAAACATAAAAGAGGGAAGAATATACCAAGAAAGAGTAAATAATAATTTTTGACCTTGCTATAGGTAAAATGGAGAGAAAAATTCTCTGAAGATGTAGACCCAGGCCAAACTAGTTCTTTATGTATGAAGTTACAGACAAAAATTAATGTCATAAACCTATTATTTTAAACTAAGGCAAAGCCTACACTGGCAAAATATACATGTGTACAGAGAGAGAGATACATATACATACACATATAGAAATACATATATGCGAATGTATAAATACATATACACATATACAAACAGAGATATACATACATATATATATATTCCATCCAGAGGAACCCTGACAAGCTTGAGAGATGGGCCCATGTCAACATTATGAAGTTCAGTAAGGCCAAGGGAAAGGTCATGCAACTGGACTGAGTCAATCCCAAGCACATGTACAAGTTGGGTGATGAGTGGACTGAAAGCAGCACTGCAGAGAAGGACTTGTGGGCATTGCTGGGTAAAAAAGTGAATATGAGCCAGTAATGCGCGTTCACAGCCTTGAAAGCCAGTTACATCCTAGGCTGTATCAAAAGAAGTGTGGCCATCAGGTCAAGGGAGGTGATTCTTCCCCTCTGCTCTCATGAGACTCCACCCGGCATAGTGTATTGAATTCTGTGGCCCTTAACATTAAAAGGACATGGACTTGTTGAAGTCCAGAGCAGGGCCACAAAGATGATCAGGGGAACTGAACACCCCTCTTGTGAGGAAAGGCTGAGAGGGTTGGAGCTGTTCAACCTGAGGAAGAGAAGGCCCAGGAAGACCTTATAGTGTCCTTCCAGTACTTAAAGGAGGCCTACAGGAAAGAAAGGGAGGGACTTTTCATCAGGAACTGTAGTGACAGGATGTGGGGCAATGGCTTCAAACTGAAAGAGGGCAGATTTAGATAACATATTAGAAAGAAATTCTTTTTTGTGAGGATGGTGAGACATCAGAATACGCTGCCCAGAGAAGTTGTAGATAAAGGTTACACTGCTCACTCCTTCCAATTTATTCCTGTTTACCTTTTTCCCAATTCCATCCAGTCCACTGGTATCTTGGGGTTGAGTTTATCTAGGTTTCAAGATATATCCAAAGTAAAATATAACCTGCTGAAATGTCATTCTTTGAGGCGTCAGATTACAAACTGACAACAGTTACCTTTGATTCGTGTAGAGATTGGTGGTGTTTATCTTTTACAGGCTACAGAGAAACACTGGGAAATAAGTGTGTCTTATGGAGCCATATTTCCTCTGGAGCAGTCCAATAGACAGGGGAACATTTAGATATAATAACTTTTGACTTTGTTTCCTTAATTTCTTTGTGGCAGTGTGAGATTCTGGAAGAACTGCAAAGCATTTGTTAAGTGTCTAGACTACAAAAGAGAGAGTTCTCAGTGGAATCCTTGTGGACGTCCTTACTGTTTCACACAGATGTGGCCACTGATCACTGTGCATGGTGTCCCTTTGAGCAGCTTGGAAGATAACCTGCACACATAAGCTAAATTGGCTTTCTAACAATGTTCACTCTGGGAGCAAGGTCCATGTGTGCATTTGTCTGTGCATGTGTATATGTCTCTCCTCTGTTCCTGTAGCTTTTAAATCCATTGATTTTAGCCAGATTTGTCAGAGTAGTAGAGGTCCCAAAGATAATTAAGTGCCAGTTCCAGTTTCTTGCACTTTTCTCAGTTAGCAGCTGGTGTCCCTTTTCTCTCTATTCTAATTTTTCATCCAAATCATGAGAACTGCTTTAGTATTCAGCGAAGCTTATAAAGAGACACAGTCTGAACAGAAATTTCTGTTGGTTGATTTTACTGAAAGCTTTCAAAACTACCTCCAAAATACCCTGTGGAAGAGGGCTAAAAAAAAAATAAAAAATAGTATTGCTTTGGTCTCGGCGGTCAGCTTAAAAATATGGTGTCAATCAATTGTTTGTCTACACTGTATGTGGCTGTCTGCCTCCTGCTACCCAAATTGTATGCTACAGAGAGAAGGGGAGCAGAATATTTTTATTTTATACTGACGTGGACTATACTTGATCCTCAAGTTACTGTCTTTATAAGACTATTAATCTATGCCATACAATATTACTATTATAAAAGCAATTTCAAAGTCACAATATCTCATGGACATTTTGTATTTTTCCCTGGGAAAAAATAAAAAAAAATAAAAAAAGAAAGAACCACTTTAGGTTAGGGAGAATGATAAAAAAGAGTAATAATTCCCCCCCCAAAAAAAGTCTGAATGAAGAATCAAAAGAAATGATAGGCCTTAAAGGGAGAGCAATATCTGACTGAGGAAAGAGCAATACAGACTCCTGCCTGTGGTGGCAGGGGTACAGCTCAATTTATTACCCCTGTTCTGGGAAACACTTCACCTTCAGGGTTGCAAACTGTATTTGAAATGTTGATGCTGCTTAGAGAGGAAGAAATTCTGTCTAACTAGCTATTTATTAATTAAGAACATAGTTAGGCGTACTTCTGGATGATCAGTTTGGACAATGGGTGGCTGATACTAGTATAAATGTTACTTAAGTGTTTCAGAAATATATAAGAGAAACCACAGTATAAACATATCCCCCACAATATAAACATATCCCTAGATAATATCATAATAGTTATGCTAGTGTTTTGTAAGAGATTGATGGATTGATACATCAGGAATTACTGAGAACCGGAAAAGGAAACCATGAAAATAAGAATAATGCAGCCAAGTATGACAGATGTCTTAAATCATATGAGATAAATACGACAATTGCAGAGAGTAGAATTATTTAAAAGGTACTTCCTACTTTAAGTGAAATTATATACGTAAGGTGGATTTGATGGAAATATTTCTAGAAAAAAAGTAGAATTAAAAAAAAAAAAGAAAAAAAAAAGTGGACAATGACTCCATGAAGAAGGAAATTACTCAAAGGAGTAAATTCCAAAAAGGGCAAGTTCAGCATTGTGATGAGTGTGATTGATGCCGTAGTTGTTTATTGGTAACACCTTTCTCAGCAGCATGGAAAGGATTTTCTGAAGTAGTGAGGGATTTTGGTTCTGAGGTCAGGGAAGAAGAGTCTGAATTCTGAGTCACAGGAAGGAGAAAGTAGGGTGAGAAAATGGAGGAAGGAATGTCTGGACCCAAGGAAGTGCACATGGTTTCTGATGCGATGTCTGGTCTGTGTGCTGCAAGAACTGATGCTCTGTCTCAGGATTTGGAAAGGTGGGTTGATGCCCATTTCTAGGCTTCAAGTGAAGGCTTTTATTGCCCCTTTCTGTTTTTTGGTTGTAAAAATTGGTTTGCTATTGAACAAAAGAGAGTGAAATGATCAACAAGGGAAAAATCAGCACATTCTTCAGAATAAATTAAATACAGAGAGTAGATTAAAGACTGAAATGTTTAGAACATGAAGTTTCCTTCTGAGTCATGGGACCGGCCACCACAGACCAAATTTATAAATAATTTTGAATCCATAGCCAGGCCCAAGAAGAATTACAATGTCATAACCAATCCCAAGTATCCAAGATTCTTTTTAGCTCAATTTTTTTCCCATATATGAACACTCCACTCTTCTAAATAAAAGCAATAAGAATGCCAGCAGTAATAATTAACTAAATAAAAAAGGCAAGAGACTCAGCAGTTGCAATTCAACATGGTTGAATTATCTCTGAAAACTTGTAAGAGATACTGGCTCGAGCTTTTCAAGATGAAAAAAAAAGAAGACTGAAGTCACTGCTATGCTATTTAGTCTGCAGATATGAGCTAAGTTTAATGAAAATATCTATAAGAATTTGATTTAAATTTAAAAAATAATTTGTCCTAATTATAACAAAATTCAACCTCTTTTCTTCCCTCCTTAATGTGAACTGCAATGTTCCTCTTTAAAATATTCAGTGTACTTTGTCTTGAGCAAATGATTTCTCAGTTCTGAGTTTTAATAGCAACATCTTAATGTTGCTATTTTCCCTCAAGCTGACCTCCACTTTTACAACTTCAATTATAACGTGTTTTTTTAATGATTGAGTTTGCTAGTATGTTTTATGATATGACTTTGGGAAATCAAGAGATAGGTTTGTGAAGATGGAAAATGCAGATGTAGTTACTTCCATGAGCAAATTTATGTCATTAGAAACCAAAGTCATCTTTAAAAACCTGTTCACTAGGGAACTAGGGCTTTTAAAGAGGATCTTAGAGTATCATATGAAAGAGCAGACATTCAATATAATCTTTGAACTTGAAATATTCTACAATAATTGTAAACATGCACAGTACTGCAAGAATCAGCCATAGGAAGTGAAACTGAAATATGAATTCCAATGTAAAAATTGTTTTAAAATAAATGACCACACTAAATGTTAAAGTGAGTCTGAGACATAATACACCAAAGTGAACCTGGTGTACTCCTTATGAGAAAAAGTGCTGAACAGTCTTGGGAATGAGCGATCAAAAATGCTCAAACTTTTCTATCTTACTTTCTGTCTCTTCTATTACTTTCATTCTTGACAAGTTATAACATAAAGTCAGTATAATTAATGAATTGATTCTAGAGAAAAACACTTACAAATAGAAGGTTTCTGTCTAGTTAATGAATTTGTCACTGAAACCTATTTCCTATGGAAAAGAGATCATAAATTCCTGCTAGGTGTTTTTGTTTTTTTTTTTAAACTTAGAGCAAAGGATAAGAAAGATGGTAGAATACAGACAGGGTGTCACTATGTATCTACAAAAAAACCTCCCAAAAATAATAGTTAAAGCAATTTTGACTATTAAGCTCATTAACTATATTGACAGTTTAAGATATCTGTATCTCAAACAAAAGCTCACTCTTTTCTGAAGACTAAGAGCTGACCACTAATTTTTTATAAGAGTTTTTGCAGAGAAATAGGTTTTTAATTTTCAACTCTGATACAGAAATCACTCTGATCTGTTCTTACTATTTTGGCCACTCCACTTTCCAGAGTGGTCAGGCTGTGTATTTGAAGGGCACTAGTCAAAAAGGGCTGTTATAAATCTTCTAGTTGTGTTTATACAATTTTTTGTTTCAGAAACCTTTCATATCATCTGTTGAGTATGAGACTGTTGGAGTTTGGCACTATGGGAAGTTTGTGCATGAGCAGTTCTGGTGTTAATTTTTAATGATCGGATGACAATCAAAGAATAGAACATTAAAAGTGGATCCAGTTTCTTACACTTTTGCACTTTTTACCTCTCCTAATTTCTCTGTCTAGACTACAATATCACAAATGTCTGTACTCCAGAGCACATGTTTATGGACAAATCAGGCACAACTTAGCAAAAATGGCGCACACATTCATATGAAATCTATTTAGAAGTTACAGAAATTATAAGGAGTTCTAGTCTTTCTATAGACTTATTTAAAATTTGGAAGCAGATTATGTCAAATTCTTATAAGATGGCTTACTAAAAACTATATGAAAGCTATTACTTTCTGTTCAATTCTATTTATTGGAAAAATCTACACTCTGTATATACCCACCATGTATTTTTTCATGCAAATCTATACTTACCTGTGTTGTGCATGTTCCATAAGAAAGTCACAACCATTTTGCTTAGGATATGCGTTCCTAGGCCAGTGACATATCTAGCGCCTGATAGTGTCAGAAGGGCAGACTGCAAAGACATATTCCAGTGACAATTTACCAATGGCTACAAGTTGCTAGGATATGTGTTCCTAGGCCAGTGACATATCTAGCGCTTGAATTGTACTTCTCTAACCCTGATAGTGTCAGAAGGGCAGACTGCAAAGACATATTCCAGTGACAATTTACCAATGGCTACAAGTTGCTACACATGAGATTGCGATTTTTTTTTATTCTATGGGAAGCATTACATGCCAACATAATGCAATTTAGGAACTGGTCATTTCTTGTTTACTGTTTTCTTTTTACATATACCAAGGTTATTCTCTATAATCCAGAGTCTCTTACCTTTACTGTATCCTTCTAGAAAAACATGCAGTGCATGTCACAGCATAGTTTCCTGCTATCTGTAACAATGTCCTGCTTATAAGTGACAACCTGCTTAAGAACACATGAATATATACATATATATAATTTTTTATGAGTGTATATATTTATTTGAGAAGCAGAGGTACCATGTAACTTCAATTTTTAATTCCAGGCCTTTTGTCTGTCACTTCTCTCACAATGACACAAAGAAAGTGTGCACACAATCAACTCTGCTTCTTCCACAAGAAAATAAACCCACAGAAACTCAATTTGAAGATCAAAACTGTAAAAGAAAAAAAACAAACACCTCTTTAAAAACCAAAATTAATTCCTCCTTTTTCCTCTGTTGGAAGAACAACATGCTTATACTTGCACTTCATCTCAGATACAACTGGAAGAAAAAGTATGTGAACCTTTTGGAATTTCATGGTGTTCCGCAATAATTCACCATAAAATGTGATCTAACCCTCATCTAAGTCAAGAGTGTTGACAAACAGAATGTGCCTAAAATAATAACACAAAAACAATTCTCATCCTTCATGTCCTTGTGTCATTCAATATTCAAAATGCTAGTCAAAAAAGTAAATGAACCCTTGAGTTGACCTCAGAAAGGCTAGTCGGAGTCAGGTTAACATGCAGTCTTGTTAAGAATGTTAGTCTGGAGGTGTGGACTAGAGCTACGTTGACTAATAAAAAACACTCAAACTTTTTGAGTTTGCTCTGCACAAGATGTATGCTTATGTGAGCCATGCCTCGACAAAAAGAGCTTTCAGAGGATCTATGATCAAGAATTGTTGATTTACATAAAGCTGGAAAGGATTACAAAGTTATTTCAAAGATCTTAGAAATTCACCAGTCTACAGTTAGGCAAGCAATCTACAAATGGAGACACTTTGGGACTGTGGCTACTCTACCAAGAAGTGGGTGCCCAGTCGAAATGACTCCAAGAGCACAACAAAGACTCATCAGTGAGGTCAAGAAACAACCCTGAGTGACAGCCAAAGAGTTGAAGGCATCATTGGAACTGGCTGACATCAGTGTTTGTGAGTCTACAGTACACAAATCATTGAACAAACAGGGTGTCCATGACAGGACACCACAAAGGAAGCTGCTGCTTACTACAAAGAACATTGCTGTGTGCCTGAAGGTTATGAAAGAGCACATTGGCACTCCACAGTGCTATTGGCAAAATGTTTTGTGGACTGATGAAATAAAGACTGAACTATTTGGAAAGAAAATGCCTTTTGGAGTGGCCAAGTCAGAGCCCAGACCTCAAACCAATAGAGATGCTGCAGAATGACTTGAAGAGAGCCAGACACATGAGACGTCCAAAGAATATCACAGAGCTAAAGCAGTTCTGCCAGGAAGAATGGGCTAAAATCCCTCCTGAACAATGTGCAGGTCTGATCCACAGCTACAGGAAGTGCTTGGCTGAGGTTATTGCTGCCAAGAGGAGGTCAACCTGTTATTGATTCCAAGGGTTCATTTACTTTTTCCACTAGCATTTTGAATGTTGAATGAGTGTGTTCAATAGAGACATGGAGGATCAGAATTGTTTTTGTGCTATTGTTTTAGGCATAATCTATTTGTCAGTACTCTTGATTTAGATGATGGTTACATCACATTTTATGACAAATTAATGCAGAACACCACAAAATTCCCAAAGGTTCACATACTTTTTCTTCCAACTGTACTTGTCTGCATAATCTTATACAACCTAATTTTTAAATTTTGTTTTCATCATTGCAGTCAGCACAGAAAGAGTATAATACTCTCCAGACCATGTTAGAAGACCGATTTTTTTCTTTGTTGTTTAGTCTCTTCTATAAGTGAAGATTAAATCAACACCGTGGATTTGATATTTCAGGATACATGTTTAATTTCCCTAATTCTACTAGTATCTTATCAACTGCTAAATTTGAAAATAGTAATCCTGGGCTACATATTTCTTCTTAATTACTGGTACAGGAGCTGACTTAACGTAACAAAAATTGTTTTTAAATTTGCTTGAAAAATTTCAAAGGGTGACAAGGCACTGAGCAAGTAGAAATGTGAAAAACATCCTCTATTTTCATTTTCATTTTCATATAAACATTGTCTTTCATATAAACATTGACTTTATCCAATAGTAGGGTTGTTTTTAGAAAGCCCTTTCTCTTGGTTGAATTAAGATAGACAAAGATATTGTTATGATGAGGTCACTATAAATCTGACCATGGGGCAGAAAGAGGCGTATGTTTTTAAAAACAAAAAATGAGAAAATTATAAGCTCCTGAATACCTTCTAACTTTAAATCTTACTTAAAGGTAGGTATATGTTTTCTGAGGATTGATGTTAAAACCCAAGAACAATGGTAAAGTAATCTGAAACATTTCAATACAGAATAACAGAATTGTTGAGGCTCGAAAAGACCTCTGAGATCATCAAGACGGTGGCACTAAGTGCCATATGCAACCTCTCCTTAAACACCTCCAGGCACTGTGACTCCACCACTTCCCTGGGCAGTGCATCCCTATGTCTGATCACCCTCTCCATGAGGAACTGTTTGCTGAGATCCAACTTACACCTTCCCTGATGCAGTTTCAGGCCATGCCCTCTAGTCCTCTCACTAGTTGTCCAGGAGAAGAGCCCAACACCCACCTGACTACACCGTCCCTTCAGGTAGATGTAGAGAGTGATCAGGTCCCTCCTGAGTCTCCTCTTCTCCAAGCTAAACAACCCCAGCTCCCTCAGCCTCTCCTCATAGGACTACTTATATGTAGTGCTGGATCTAAAAAATTACTGGTGTTCACTGACTTAATATATAAATATTTGGCTAACCTCACGTTAATGGTTTCTTATTGATTCTGTGAAGTTACAGGTCTGCTTGCAGTTGGCAAGACTACAGAAGAAATGTATGTATTCCTGAACATATTATTAAACACTGTGTCACTTTTTGTTTCCTCTCATTTCATCACTGCAATACACCAGGTTAATATACTTTCCACTCAGGTTTATATACATTGTCACAAAGAAGTCATACACAAGTATAAAGCTATATAACTTGGTTTTGAGCGCTACTTCTCTCCTTTCCTGGAAATCCAGTGAAGTCAATATATATTCATGATCTAATCCAACAGAGCATGTGATTAACTTCATGCACTCACATCCAAGGGAGTATTCACATGCTTCAGATTAAGCAGTATTTGTCTTGACTTTTGAATAAATAAGAATAAAATTTAAAGTATTCATTTAAAAAAAAATAAACACTTTCTGATTTTTTTGTTATTGATGCCATCTGTGAAAAAATACCTTTTAAATTCCTTTTTGTTTTACAAATATTGTTATTTTGAGAGAAAAAAAAAAACTACCAAAAAACCCAAGCATCAGTAAGCAATGTGTGAAGACACTTGTAGTTGATTATGATTATTAATGTTAACATATTGAAATATCTTAAATTGCTCTTTCATTGTCTATGCAATCAGTCTGCCTTTCTGTGCTTTTTCTACATTTGTTCTTAATGCTTACATACAGTGTAGGAAGGAGTAAACTGATGGATAACATTCTTTTATGAGCATTTTTCATGCATCACATTAGAAAATAACAGTAGGTAGCCACATGTAATCACAACTCTTCATGAGAAGTAATCAATCCTGGAGCCATTACTGTTGACATATGCACCTAATTATCAGTAAACGCTAATTACACTTCCAATTAGCTATTATCACATCATGTTAATGTTAAAACTATATTTTCCCAATGAAAAAGTCTGACCAAAATCCCCATCTATAATTCCATGAACCGTATGTACCTTCATTGATCTGGATTATTGGGAACGGAATCAGCTTAAATTCAGAAGAACATTCTGATAGGTGGGTTTTATTATCTCTGAGATTCAGTTTTACATTAAAACCCAGGAAAATGCCAATTTTGAAAATTCTCACTTCAATTTTACTTGCAGTGTATATCAACAGGCAAAAATTTTTTACAACACACTCCATACATTCTTGCTCTCTTGTCACTGATTTTGTCACAGTGAAATTTGTGTATGTTTTCTAGGTACAGACATACAGTAAAGTTTCTGTAAAAACTTAATACTTAGAGATAGATTCTCATTATACAGTTTCTGTGTTTGTCAGTGCTTAACTTCATAATCTTTAATAGCATTACTTGATTTTCAACAGTTTGTGAAAAGAAGTAGAAGCACACTTCATACCATGCACTGAATAATGTTCAAAGCAATTTTCTCTTCCTTTTTGATGGCATGCTGAACCCTAGAGCATATGCAACCCAACTCTTTCAGAAATAATCCAACTAACACTGATTTTGTATATACTGATTTTTAATATCCTTTATCGTGAAGCCCCTGTTTGACAATCCTAGTGATACTAAGACTACCTGCATCTACTGTTCTCAGAATGCAATGTTCTGCTATATTTCACTTTCACAGACTCATTCAGTTTATACCTTCACTGCCTTTCAGCAAACCTTTCTTCAGGAATTGTCAGTTTATATGCTTACAGAAACGTTTTCAAGACTTATTGCAGCATCCAGCAGTTTAGGTAGTGTCAGGCTTCATTGTTGTATCTCAGCTATGCTTACAGAGCAATCCTTTTCGTGCTAACTGCTTGTAGAGGATTGCTGTATACCATATTGACCTGTAGGACTCTCTCTCGCATTTTAGTGTTTAATCATTTACCAGCTGGTGCCATGACCCTTTCCCAAACAGTTAGAAGTACCACAACCTTTTCCTTAGAGCAGGAAGTTGATCAGCTAAATCTCTTGCTTGAATCTTAGAAATAAAAATGCAGTAAAACAGTACTCATCTTACAAATGTCCTTTCCAATTAACATTCTGCCAACCCTTTGGGTACTTCAGGTGAATTTTTCGTAAAATGTTTTTTGGAAGGCCTATTAGCCAAAATGTATACGTAATGCATTGGTGAGTCATGAGAATACAATTTTCTCGAAAAAACAGAAAATGTCTTAGATGTTTGATAGAGGGCTTGATGGAGAATACATAGGAGACTGTATGTTTAGGAGAATGTAAAGATCTTGATAGAGAATGTATAGGAGGCTTGTTGCATTACTAGACACTTCTACAAACTGTCTGCAGCTTGGCTGTAGAGCAAATCCATAGGAAAATTAAATCATGCCAGGCTCACGGCTGTTCTTCCAGCCTTCAAGGGCTACCCAAAGTCACTGAAATACTCTTTGAGTCAAAGAGATTTCACATCTGTCACATCCTAAACATATTAGTATGAAAGGTGTTAAAAATGCCTTTATACAATGTTTTTGTAGATATTTCCTGAATGTTCTGATTCACAAGATTACTGGCAGCTCTAAAACTATCTAATACAAAGTGTTTGTAACAACAACAACATCGTCAACAACAACAACAACAATGATAATTAAGTAGCTATTTGACAGCTTTTTGAACTTCTATTCAATTCTGAGTGCCACATTATCAAAAAGATATTGATAAATTGTAAGGAATTTACATGTAATAGCAAAAAGTAGCTAGACTGATTTGTGGCTGAAAAAAGAAATAAATCTTCACATCTTGACTAAGTATCGACTAAGGTGAATAGCCGAGGTTATGCTAAGCTTTTTCGCGCAGACATAATCCGGAGACCACAGCAGAGAGATGCTACACCAGAAAGAATTTTAGAAGGACTTTTAACTTTAAGGACATTCAGTTCCTTCTGACTGTACAGGAGAGTAGTGCAAACTGGCTCATGTTGAAGCATATTGACCTGCATAGTTTCATGCCTTCTCTTCTCTTCTCTTCTCTTCTCTTCTCTCCTCTTCTCTTCTCTTCTCTTCTCTTCTCTTCTCTCCTCTTCTCTTCTCTTCTCTTCTCTTCTCTTCTCTCCTCTTCTCTTCTCTTCTCTTCTCTTCTCTTCTCTCCTCTTCTCTTCTCTTCTCTTCTCTTCTCTTCTCTCCTCTTCTCTTCTCTTCTCTTCTCTTCTCTTCTCTCCTCTTCTCTTCTCTTCTCTTCTCTTCTCTTCTCTCCTCTTCTCTTCTCTTCTCTTCTCTTCTCTTCTCTCCTCTCCTCTCCTCTCCTCAGTTATTTAAGTGATGTCCTCAATTGTCCATCACAGGAACTTGGGAATAAACTGGTCCTCATGCACTTTCTATACTTTTTTGTGAAATACATTTGAACTGGACATTTAGTCTGGAAGGTAGAAGCAACTGTGGGGTTTTGTATGTTGATCTGGACTTTACTAATAGTATAATTTGTATCTATCCTAATGTGTCTCTTGCTTTTTTAATTTCTATGATTCTAAGAACACCAATGTACAATGATTTTAGCATGAACTTTCTATATTTCTATGAAATGTATACAAGCATTTCAAGATCTAGGGAAAAAAGATAAAAAAATACAATTTTAAAATGTATAAAAAGTGTGTATTTAATATAGAGTAAGAATGGAGTAAAGCAGAGTGAAATGAGGAAGCTGAAATTAAAGAATCTGATTTCAAGTCAGTATGAAGATTAACTATGTTCCCAAAAATTTTGGTTAAAAATGTCGTTGTATAGAAACTCGTGCAACAAAAATACAATTAGAATATGGAGAAACTTGCATTTGAAACCATTCCTACTTGATTATTTACTTCCTCCTTTTACATGCTTCTTAAATATTGATGGAAGGATGAGAAAAAGGGAGCAAGAAAGAAAGCCAGAGAACATCAAGGAATTACATATTGTTCTGCATTTTCTGTTCCTGTTAGAAATTTTTAAGGGTTTTGAATATAGGTCTTCTATAGGACTGGAAAAAGTGACATGGAAGCTAGGTATTTTTTTAAAAGTCATCATAGAAAATAGTTCTTAGAACTCATCTTTGCATAATATAGAATATTTGCAATGATAGTTTCCTAAACACAAAAAAGATCGTGCCAAAACACAATAGCAGACCCTCTACTAGTTATGCTTAAAAACTTAAGTTGAAGTTAGCTCATCTCAATATATTTGCAAAACATAAGAAAATAGGCAAAGAAAAAAAGAGCTAAAATAAAAGCACTAATTAAAGTTATTCTTAAGTAATCTTAGAAAAAGCATGCATCAGCTATAGATTTGGTACACCATAAGATTTAAAAAAAGTATTCTAAAGAACCAGACCTTAAAGCTTTCCTGGGATTTCTTTATATTTTCTATTTGGAGAGAAAGAGAGGAAAAGATGTCTTCAGTGCTGAAGAATGAGTAAACATTTTGATAAAGAGTTCAAAATGAGAAATAGAAATGGCTACAGACTCCAATAGCATACTTCTTTGAGAATTTGCTGGTTTAGCTCAGGAGAAGCCACATTCTGCATGTTTCCCATATTATCTTTGTTCTTTACTGTCAATAGATAGGACTCCTACATCATTTTTGAATAAAATTTCTGCAAATGAATATGGAAAATGACTGTGGTAAAAACTGTTATCGCTTTTCAGGCTAAAGACAATTCCCATAAAGTTCCTATTTTCTTTATAAACAGCCTATTGAAGATTATGAAAAAAGACTAAATCTTGGAACAGTGTTGCAACATCAGCTATACTGTGTCTTCTGCACCACTGACAAACTGGAACCTGCAGGTCTTTTATAACTATATATACATGTCTAATTGAGTCTTGCACAATCTGAGAATATCTTTTATCTTCAAGTTTTTATTTCTTTTCCTCGCACAGGAATTATTTTTATCACCTATGGACTATCCTAACAGCGATAAATTAAGTGTGCTAGGATACACACTATGCAGGTAAAAACTCCTTTGCTGGTTGCAACTCTTCTTTATTTCCTCTTCCTCCCACAGATTCCTGACAGACTCTTTGTCTGTAGTCCAAGTCGTTATCTACCTTTTTACTCATTTCTTTATGACATACAGTACAGTGCTCATGTATTTTGTGTTGATTCCTTCCAATACAATTTCAGAGGGTCTTTTCCAAACTCCTCCTCCTCCTCCTCCATCCAAAGGCCTGGTGACCATCACACTAAAATTTTGTGCTAATAGAAACTCATGAAGAGAACAACTTGCCCCACTAGTTCTTACTGTCTGTAAGATTTTACTTTTTCGTGTCATCAAAACCTCTATATTGATTAGGAGGGCTTTGCACTACAGGTATTAGAGATCCCTCACATTTTAGTGTCATTGATAAATTTAAAGTAGTCTTGAGACTTAAGTAGAAACATACAATGTATTACTGAAAAAAAGAAAAAAGAAAAAATCTTCTTTCACTGTCCTTATTATATATTAAAAAAAAACAAATAGCTCTCATTGATGCCATTCTGTTATGCCAGGCAGAGCATGTGATTATACATAAATAACAGCTTGAGGTAATTTGATCTGAAACAGGTAAAAGCTACACACTTGCTTGATGCTGAATTTCTCACATTTCTTAAATGTCTAACCTCTATGACATTCCTTGCAACCAATGGGAAATATTGGAAAAGCAAGTGCTTCAGTCTGCATTCAACTAAATATACACTTCATTCAACCTGCCTCCTCAGGGGATTTTCAGCCTGGTTGTAAAAAGTGAAGCTCTCTGGAAGAAATGTTAAGTTTAAAAATGGGTTACTTAATTTTTTATTTTTTGTTTTTATCCTCTGACAGCAGCTACTGAAGATATGTTGACTCTGCCTTCTCCACCTACTATTCTGCATCATTAAAGGTAGTTTCCATGGTCAAAAGAAAATTAAATGTGGTGGGTGTGGCTGAGAGGAAGACTCAATGATTGCTTTTTTCCCTCATAAAGAACTGTGGCTAAAAAATCGCAGGACCATTTTAGTCTGCCACATATAAGAGGAAGTCACCCCCAGAGAACCACACTGTATATGAGGCAATGTGTTAAGAGCACAGAAGATAACAGCAAGTAATTCTTTTTCCTCTTGGGATATTTTTTCTTTCCTAAAATTTCTGTAAAAAGTGAGATCATTATATGCTCTCAGCCTTATTCAACCAGCTTGCAAGATTCTTTCAGAAATATCTCTCAAGAGCTCAAAATATATTTATTATTCTCCACTCTTATGACTAGATTTTGAACTTCTAATTTATTGGAACTTTTAGAGTGAAGTTTGTCAAGTCATTTGGTTACTGTAATTAATTTTAGGATCTGTGTCACTAAGTGAGTTCTAATTTCATTAACTAGTTTTTATAACAGGCTGTGCTGATAATCTCCAGCTCAAATGTTTCACATCCTGTGCAAAATTTCACTTATTAACTTTAAAATCAATAACTATAATTTACACTTATACATTTTTCTTCTTAAATTACTTTAGTGCAGTGTGTCTTATTCCTGTTTTGTCTTTTTGCTAATAAGAGATCAAGTTATCAAACAAGAGATTATATAATTGTCACTAATTTCTTTCTTCATTATTTTTGTTCCTGTACTAGGAAATATCATAATTATTGCAGTTTATAAATTTCTTTCTATAAGACAAACCTAAAATAGCTGCTGTTGGGATTAGCAGAACTGTAGTGATCCGTATGATATCAAAATCAGGCTGTACAACATTCCAAGTTTAACAAATGACACATAAGTCATTTATTAAAATACACAATGCTGTTTTAATATCAGTTTTTATAGCTTCTGTAATAAATTTTTAGTACCAGAGAAAAAAATGCGCTGAAAGAATCATCTAAGTATCTAAAAGGAAGAGACACAATTGTGCAGCAGGAAAACTATACCACAACAGAAATATGGTGTGATGACTTGCACAACTGGAGTGCTGCACTGAATGGCTATGAACTCTTCTGAAGGGATAGGCAAGGAAGGAGAGGTGGTGGGGTGGCCCTGTATGTCAAAGAGTGTTTTAACTGTCTAGAGTTTAATGATGGCGATGGGCTGCTCTGCCTGGAGAAGAGACGGCACCAGGCAGACCTTATAGATGTTTTCTAGTACTTAAAGGGTGCCTACAGGAAAGCTGGGGAGGGATGCTTTATCAGGGATTGTAGTGACGGTATAAGGGGCAATAGTTTCAAACTGAAAGAAATCAGATTTGTATTAGATATTGAGAAGAAAATCTTTACTGTGAGGGTGGTGAGGCACTGCAACAGGTTGTCCAGAGAAGTTTTGGACACCCTCTGCCTGGAACTGTTCAAGATCAGGTTGGATGGGACTTTGAGCAACTTGGTCTAGCACACGGTGTCCCTGCCATGGCAGGGGAGTTGGAATTAGACGATCTTTACGGTCCCTTCAAACCAAACCATTCTATGATTATATGAAAGGGTCGAGTGTTTATAGATAAGAATCAGGGGGAAGACCAAGAAGGAAGATATTATGGTAGGAGTCCGTTATAGACCATCCATCCAGGACAAAGAGATAAAATATTTTGTATGCAGCTGGTAGAAGTCTCACAGTCGCTAGCCGTTGTTCTAATCGGTGACTTCAACTTACCAGATGTCTGCTGGAAATACAATTCAGCAGAAAGGAAGGAGTCCAGTAGGTTCCTGCAGTGTGTGGAAGAAAACTTCCTGACACAGCTGGTGAGTGAGACAGCTAGGGAAGACACTCCACTGGACCTGTTGTTTGTGAATAGAGAAGGACTCGTGGATTACGTGATGGCTGGAGGCTGTCTTGGGCACAGCAACTATGAAATGATATTTTATGATTCTTGGAGAAGTCAGGAGAAGAGTCAACAGAACTGCCACCTTGGACTTCCAGAGGTAAGCCTTCTGCCTGTTTAGGAGTCTGATTTACAGGGTCCTTTAGGAGGTGGTCCTGAAGGGCTAAGTGGTCCAGGAAGGCTAGACCTTCTTCAGGAAAAAAATCTTAAAGGTATAGGATCAGGCTGTCCTCATATGCTGAATGATGAGCCAGAGGGGAAAAAGAGCAGCTTGACTCAACAGAGAGATTTGGCTGGAACTCAAAAAAAACCCAGCTTGGACTTAATCTGGCTACTGCTGTAAAAGACAATAAGAAGTTTCTATAAATACATTAACAAGAAACGGAGGGCTAAGGAGCATCTCCATTGAGACAAAGGATGAGGAAAAGATTGAGGTACTTAATGCTTACTTTGTCTCTGTCTCTAGTAGTAAACCCAGCTGTTCTTGGGTTACCCAGACCCCTGAGCTAGAAGACAGGGAGCAGAACAAAGCCTCCATAATGCACGAGGAATCTGCATCAGTTAGACACACACAAGTCTATGGGGCTGGACAGGAATCTACCCAAGGGTACTGAAGGAAATGGCAGAAGTGTTCACCAAGGCACGTTCCATCATTTATCAGCAGTCCTGGCTATCTGAGTCTCAGTAGACTGAAGGTTAAGAAATGCCACACTCATTTGCAAGAAGGGTAGGAAGGATGATCCAAAGAATTAAAGGCCTGTCAGTCTGACTTCAGTGCCAGGGAAGGTCAAGGAGCAGATCATCCTGAGTGTTATAATGTGGCATGGTGTCATGAGTTCGAGGTGGATGGGGTTTTTTGTAAAAAGCAGGGTAGACTCATGAGAAACTTCGAAACCCCCCCCCCACCTCCAGGAAGGAGTTAGACTTGCCTCTGGCCAGGGCCAGGCCAATCAGCACCTCTGCAATCAAGGTATTTAAGAGACAATCCCATTGTTCTTTATCTCTCTTTTGGTTTTGTCTTGTTTTGAACTGATCTGTCTTTAATTCTGGGGAGTTTTTGTGTTGGAGGAGGATGAGGGGATGAGAGGAGAACCAAGGAACATCATCCTGAGAAGAAAGAGGAAGAGAAGAGTCCCATAAGAGAAGGAAGAGGGAGAAGGCTGCCAAAGCAGGGCCTTTCCCTGAGGCGTGTGGTGGTTGAGAGGGCAGGAAGGTGATTGCCTGACAGCTGAGAGAATCTACAGCTGTGAGAATGTCCAGGAGATGTCAGTACATGCAGAGCCCCATGTGAGAGGGGAGAGAGACTGAGCATCAGCGGGAGACTCACACAAAGTGATCCATGGCCCTGAGGAACTCATGAGGAGGAAGAGGATGGCCTGCTGTGGGGTGGACACCATGAGGCAGGAAGGAGAGACTGCGAGGAGCCCTCTTTCTCAAGGAGGAGCTGCCACAGATGATGAGTAAATCCCATATGGACTGCATCCCCCACTCTGCTTGCATTAGTGGGGGGAAGAAGCCAGGAAGATGGGAGGTGAAGTGGAAGAGCGAAGTGTATTTAAGATCAGGTCATATTTACTGATGTATTCCTCTCACTATCCTACTTCATAAATGATGGTGTTGAATTAAATCTATGTTTTTCTCCCCAAGTCTCTCTGGTTCTTTACCCATCATCCTAAATGATAGAGTATTACCCTCCTTATCCTTGCTCTCAAACTCTCAAGCCTTTTCAGTTGAATTGTCTCCCTCCACATCACTGTGGAAATATGGGGGCGGGGGAGGGGAGAGGAGTGAGCTGGAGCTGGAGACTGTGTGGTTCTTTTTCATAGTCTTCTTGAACCACAGCACATGTACAGGACAACTAGGTGATCAGGCCCAGTCAGCATGGGTTCATGAGAGGCAGGTCCTGCTTAACTAACCTTGATCTCCTTTTATGCAAGATGACTTGCTTAGTGGTTGAGCGAAAAACTCTTTGACACCGTTTCCCACAGCAATCTCCTGGCTACCCACGATTTGGATGGTCATATTCTTTGCTGGGTGAAAAACGCGCTGGATGGTCAAACCCCAAAATGGTGGTGAATAGAGTTAAATTCAATTAGCAGCCTATCACAAGGAGAGTTCTATGAAGCTCAGTACTGGGGGCAATCCTGTTTAACATCTTTATCAATGGTCTGGATGGGGAGATTAATTGCACCCTTAGTAAGTTTGCAGAAGACAACAAGCTGGGTGGAAGTGTTGATCTGCCTGAGGGTAGGGAGATTCTACAGTGGAATCTGGAGAAGGTGGATCAATGGGCTGAGGCCAATTGTATGAGTTTCAACAAAGTTGTACACTGGACTTTGCCCTTGGGTCACAACCCCGCTGGTTTGGGGAAAAGTGGCTCGAAAGCAGCCCAGCAGAAAAGGACCTGGGGTTGTCCATCAACAGTCAGCTGAACATGAGCCAGCAGTGTTCCCAGGTGGCCAAGAAGGCCAATAGCATCCTGGTTTGTATCAAAAATAGTGTGGCCAGCAGGACTACGGAAATTTTTGTCCTCCTGTACTGGTAAGGCTGCATCTTGAGTACCGTGTTCAGCTTTGGGCCCCTCAGGACAAGAAGGATATTTTTGTGCTAAAGCATGTCCAAAGAAGGACAACGAAGCTGGTGAAGGGCCTAGAGCACAAGTCTTACAAGGAGCAGCTGGGGGAAATGGAGTTGTTTAGCCTGGAGAAAGAAAGGCTCAGGGGAGACTTTATTGCTCTCTACAACTACCTTAAAGGAGATCCTAGTGAGATGGGGATCGGTCTCTTTTCCCAAGTAACAAACAATAAGACAAGAGGAAATTACTTTAGGTTGTGTTAGGGGAAGTTTAGATTAGATATGAGGAAAAATGTCTTCATGGAAAGGATTGTCCAGATGCCTTTGGCTGCCCAGGGAAGTGATAGAGTCACCATGTGTGGAGCTATTTAAAAGATGTGTAGATGTGGCACTTAGAGGCATGGTTTAGTGGTAGACTTGGCAGTGCCAGGTTAATGGTTGGACTTGATGACCTTAAAGGTCTTTTCCAACCTAAACAATTCTATGATTCTAAGACAGTGGTGAAATGTTGCCTAAAAATAGAGGACTGTAAATATATTCTTTTACTCATCATATGTTTATAGCAAAACTGATTTCTTATGTTTAAATATAGTGCAAAGATTCAGGTTGCTTTCTCATTTAAGTAGCCAGTCTTCTGAGGGATCTATACAGAAAGAAAGAATAAAAGCGCATGGGATAATCTGAAAAAAAGTTCTCTGTGGCAGAGGGATGAATGTAAGAACATTCAGATCACCTCAGACAGAGAGCAACATCCTAGAACACCGTCATGTTTCCCTGGCTGAGCAATGAGGGATGTCTTATCTCCCTCTATATTTAAAGGGGGTGTTAGGATTAAAATAAGCATTGCCTTAAATTAAGTTGTCTTTAATTAAGATGTTAATTACAGCCCCATCCCTAGAGACATTAAAGGTTAGATTAGATGGTGCTCTGGGCAACCTGATACAGTTAAAGATGGCCCTGCTTACTGTGCAGAGGGGTTGGACTAGATGACCTTTAAAACTTCCTTCCAACCCAAGGCATTCTGTGATTCTAAATACAAAATCTGTAGTAGCTGACTGTGACATGTAACTGGGAGTGTAGTTCACCTGTGTAAAAGGAGGAACACCAGTTGTGGATGACCAGACATTCTCTAGGGAAAAGAATTTGAACTTAAGATATAGTTTCAGAAGTTTGTATTTCCAGCTCATGAATAAATTTGTATGAACTAACTTTGACTGCCTTAGTAAAACCTAAATTAAAGGCAAATGTGTAAAGTTTTTGTGTGAGGGAACTACTATTTCACACTGAGGAATAAAAATACCTCCAATGAACTATGGAGAAACAGCTGTAATTTTCCTCTTTAGAAGTGGATACCACCATGAATGAAATTCCCTTTTTTTTTTTACTTTGAAGTTCAATTATTGATTGATACATTTAAACATATTTTAAAATTTTAAATGTGAGCTCTGAACATGTTTATAGCCATCTATATGACATTTTCATTTATAAAATATTTCTTGCAATCATTTGACAACAAAAATGCACAGGTGCAAAAATCTGTGCTCTATAAGCAAACATGGACTCCATTTATAGTAGACAGATGGGCAATATTTTCAAACAAGAGTGTATGAAAGCTAGACATGATTTCTATACACAGGCACACTAGTTTAAGTATCCTGTATGTAAAAAAAGTTATGAAAAAAACCTACACCTAACCACCAACAACTAATAAAAATAATTGAACACCCAAAGCCAAAGGGAATTGCAGTTACTAATTTCTTTTCTACATGCATATTTAAAAGCCTATCTTTAGCAATCCAGACTAACACATTAGAAAATAAAATTGATAATTGTGTATTTTTTTCTGTCATTCTAAACTAATACTGTTATATGAGACAATCCCAAACACTGAAAAAAATACTCTTCTCTTCCAATGTCTGTAGTAAATAGGCCCTTCTAAAAGGGATCATAACTTTGGCTTATGTCTCCTTAAGGAACTGTTACTTAAAAAGTAGTCTATACGGTTCATAAAGGTTAGCATCAATGACTAATCCTGTCAGTTTAGGATCTTCTGTTGACTTACTCATTCACTTATGTTTTTCTCTGAATAGAAGAGAACTGGGAGGAATATTCATGAATAAAGCACTCAACATGGGATATTGAATAGAAATTATTTGCAATAACAAGACTTAAACTAACTTACATTACAGTACTGGGTCCAAATGTACCCTCTGTCAAAGTGTCTTCTTTCTATGGAAAATCTTTTCTAAAACTGATACCTCTTTCTAGGTTAGGCAATAAAGGGGAAAAATCCCTTACTCTATAACAATTGCATAGATGACAGCAGACTGTAACCAGATAAAGGTATGAATGGAGGAAAAAGTTGTGACATCGAAGGAAATTATTTTCTCACTACAAAAGGATTTACGAAAGTGAAAAAGTCCCTCATAAAGTTCTTAAATTATTTTTGGCTGCATTCCAATATAGCAGGGGGGTAGCCAGGATGATTTCAAGCATCTACACCATGCACCAATTAACACCTTTTACTATCTTTTAATTCAAAGATTACTGTACAGACTCCTCAGGTATATTCAGTGATTTTTATTCCAAAGTAACAGATAAGAAAACAACAGATTTTAAACATAGGTGTTAGTACCTGAGAAGTCCATGTGATCATTCTAATTAGGATCTAAAGAATTCACCTATTGCTTCTATATTTTGGAAATTTGTAGTTGAGTTGTGACAGAGAGTTGAAAGCAATGATCTTTCTGCCTCTGAAAACAGTTTAAAAGTCTCTTGTCTTACATTTTTTTCCCAGATAAATCCAGACAAACAACTAAATAATTTGAAAACTCTAACTTGACAAGAAGAAAATTATACTCCAAAAGTTGTCTATTTTGCTTTAAATATTCAGAGGATTTTAGGCCACCTTTTCCTTCCCCTACCAAGAACACTCATTTAACTATAGTTTGAACTTATTGCTACAACTCTCTTTGTTTAGTTTACTGGTACTCTTCTCAAAGAGAAATATGGGTCAAGTCACACCTGGAAAAAAGGTTCCGGACACTATAGTAGAACAGAGCAGATCAATATATTTGACATTAAAGTGTGTGTTTGCTATAGGACAGCTGACCAGAAGAACAGATAGATGAGACCTCATACACACAGACACAACTAGCATCATGTTCACAGGCCCTGATCCTCACGGTGGAATTTACTCACCCCATCATCTGATGGAAGGACAGCAGAGCATAAGCAGTCCAGGAGGTTCCTGGAGATGACTGATGATAACCCAAGGGATGGAGGAGTGAAAGAGAGAAGGTAGCCTGCTGGACCTCATACTCACAAAGAAAGAAGGATTTTTTGGGCATGTCAAGATTGGAATAAACTTAGGCTGCAGTGAACAGCAGATGGTGGAATCCAAGAACCTGAGGGAGGGGAGAAGGGTGAAGAGCAAGCTCACGAGACAGAAATTCAGAAGAGGAGACTTTATCCTGCTCAAAAGTCTGCTTGGAACAGTACCATGTGATAAGGCCCTGGAAGGAAGTAGAAGCCTAAGAAAGCAGCTTAATATTCAAACATCGCCACCTCCAAGTTCAAGAGTGGTCCATCCAAACAAATAAGTAGGAGGCAATCCTTCCTGTTTACTCAGCCCTGGACAGCCCACATTTGGAGTCCTGAGTCCAGCACTCAGGACTAGATACAGGCATAGTGGAAAGAGTCCAATGAAAGGCCACAAAGATGATGACTGGTCTGGAGCAGCTCACATATGAGGAAAGGCTCGCAGGACTGGAAGCATTTAACCTGAAGAAGAAAAGGCTCAGGAAGGAATCTTTTCAATGTATGTAAATACCTGAAGGGAGTATGTAAATAAGATGGAGGCCAGGCCCTTTTCAATGGTGGTCAGTGACAGGACAAGAGGCAATGGGCACAGACTGAAACACAGGAGGTTTTGTGTGGATATCAGGAAACATTTTTTTTCCCTGTGAGTGTGACTGAGCACTGGCACAGTTTATCCAGGAGTGTCACACCTTGAAGATATTCAAAATATGTTTAGACATGGTCCTGGGTACTCAGCTGTAGGCGTTCCTGCTTGAGCAGGGAGTTTGGACAAGATGGCCTCCTGAGATTCCTTTTCAAATAGTGATTCTGTAACTCTTATCCCTAAAGAAGGATTAAAGGTGTTTTTAGACAAAAACACATTCTCATTTAATTCTTTGTTCCTTCAGTGTGGCAGAAGCTCTCTAAGGGCTAGAAAACTATCATTTCCACTGGTACCAAATTCCCAGAAAGGACTGACCAAAGGAATACGTTCATGCCAGTCCTTGGCTTCACCCTGCTGCCCCATGAATATGTTAAGAGGGTAGAGTGAAGTGCCTGCAATAAAGTGGGTTACGTCCCTTTCAAGAGAAAAAAAAAATACTAATTCTAGACAATAATCTCATTAGTGACAGGAGGTGAGGCTTTGATTGATTCAACAGCTGTCTTTTCAAGGATTCCTTCTGCATTGTATTACCCCTCAAGATATTGGCTAAGACCTTTGCTGTCACAGCCGTGAAAAATAACGAGAAGTGCAAGGATCTATTCCCTTTTCTTGTTATGGCAGAAAGGCTATATTTCATTTTCCACCTTTTATTTGGTAGATTTCTCCTTTTACAGTTAAAAATACCTGCAACTTTCTAAAATAGGCATTTTCTGTTCCCTTAATAATGAAAGAAGTCATTTATAATTTAGTTGTATTGCACTGTAACTATGCATATTGTTCTAAGAAAGTTCTAAAGTTCTCAACATTAAATAAGAAATCTCACAGTATTAAAGATCTATAAGAAGCTAAAGTCTTAAAGAGAGCTTAGAACAAGGGAAATGGAAACTTATGCAGCTATTTATTAGATGAGTACTAGCTTACTGTATGGTCTAGTAACTGTCTAAACCAGATAGACAAAAGAAAATCTTTTTTAACCCCTCAATTTTCACTCCATGAACTGATTTACTTTGAAAATGAAGAATTTCATTTACAGACATAAATAAAACTTATGAATTTAAATATTTTATATCAGATTCTACAATGCAAAATATAACTGATTTCAATGTTTTTCTACATTTTCAATGTATTTCTACTGTTATTCTGAAACTATGATTTAATTAAATATTATTTATATGCTCCCATGTTTTGTATGTTAATTATATATTCTGTATTAATCTGATATCATAATCTCTTTTTTCTTCTATAAAGTTATGATAAAGTTCTAAAGTTCTAAATTTGACAGCATTAAAGGAATTATTAACTCCATATTTGCTTTTCTGCTTTGCCTGCTTTGCCTTATAAGGCATCACTACACAGGAAATATATTGATGGAGGCAAGAAAGGAATAGCATCAAATTAAATGTATCCAAATGCAACACTTGTAACAGACCAATAGTTCAATTTATTAGTTCTCATTTAGGGCCAATGTATATCAGTAGCTGAACAAACTTTTAAGGCTGAACTGAGATTGAAACTGTGTAAAGCAGCAGAGATAATGTTGTCTGGAGTTGGTAGATAGTAAAATCAACACATTCGGTGTCATATATATAAGTATATATATTTATATATGGATTTATTGTCAGCGTTATTCAAAAATTATTGGAATGTTTTTCATCATTGCATTTCATAATCTAACTCCATTTAAGACATTTTGTCTATCAAAACAGAATCAGTTTCTTCAACCGCTTATAAATCTTCGATACCTGTCACTTTCAAGCACAGCTACTGTATTTCTCGCTTTGGTATGATAACCGGCATTCTATACGCTACTAAACGTGACATATAAATACCGCAGTATACAATCATAGTTATACTACCTTGCTTGATTCATATACTATTTCTTTAACAACACAGTTCATCTTCTTCACCTTGTTCACTGTAACCTTGATACTAGATACAGGTACTCTCAAATAATTTTCCAGCAATAAAACTCAAGTCTTCTCTATATTAGTATGCTAGTTTTGTCCAGTTAGCACTTATTCTTTTCTGTTAGACTTCTGACATCATTAATTCCGCAAATTGAACTTAACAGTACATACCTAATGGTGAACACTTTTATTTTCCTTCCTATTTGTTCTAGATTTTCAGAGTGACAGAAGTTACATCATTGTGTGAGCGCGGAATAACACATCAAGTTTGCCTGTATTCCAGAAAGAAAGATACAAAAAGGATAATAAAGCCAATGTAATAGGAAAGAAAAATATGTATTTCTTGCAACCAACGTCTGTTTATATGTCCTGTGTAACTGAAATCTGTTGTTAATTGACCACACTCTCAGTTTGTCATCTTAGCAGAAAGAATCCAAAGGTGTAATCCTGCTTATTGGAAAACTATTGCATTATATGTGTAAATGGATTCTCTTAGAGTCTGTTTGTACAACTTTCATTTATTTAGGTGAGTAAAGCAATATGCTTTCTTTACATCACAAGATTTTTCAATATTTTGACCAAAAAGATAAGCCATATCATCATCTTTTTTTTTCATTTTCTCTTTGGATTTTTTTTCAAATTTATGTCTATGTTTATAGTGGTGATTTAGACTTTCAATCAAGAGCTGGTTTGGACCAATATGATGAAATTAAATTCTGTAAAAAATGTAAGCACATTTTGCATATTTTTCCAAGTCCCATTTTCTAACATGTCAGACATATTTGTCTCTGAATTCAAATTGCACTTTTTTTTAAACTTCCCTGTTTCTTTATTGGTATTTATTCCTGAAAGAAATTGAAAAAAAAATATTATAATAATGAGTAAATTTATTTATGTCAGCAGAAATTCATTCCTTGGTATTTACAAACTTATTGTATTGCTGGATAAAGTTACTCACCATTTTCCTTGTATCTTCCACCAGATGGAAGCTGGACTATGGCATTTTAACTAATTTATCTTTCTTTTCAAACAAAACTGAACCTATCCCAAAGTCCAAATCGTATCAACTAGGAAAGCCAAAATTGGAAACCCATCTGGAAACTTTGTATCTTCATAGCCCCAGTTTTGCAAAGAGTATTGAATAACAGACTGTCTTGAGGAGCACCACAGAAATAAAGCTCTGATAGAATCAGGGAGCTAGACAGCAAATTATCTAAACACAGAAGTTACCCTAAATATTCAGTGTTGTCTCAAATATTACACTATAAGATTAGGAAAGTGTTATTTCAGACAATATGGTGATTCTTATCAGAAGTGTTACAACATCTTTTTTTTCCAGACATATCATTTCTAAGTATTAGTGATTTATTTTTTTTTAAAATCAGGTCTGTAGTTTATTTTCATATTATTTGTGTTAATATTTAAATGCTGCATCACTTCTTCCCTAATGCAAGTCAAATATTATTATTATACTTATCCTCATGCAAAATAATGAAAATTATGCCATGATACACATGTATTTTCATTCTATTCTTCAAAAAACCCAACATTGAATTAAACACGTGTATTTCTGATTTTGTTAGACTACATAAAAAGTAATTGGATTATACTGCTTTCCTTTCTTTTGACATAAAACTGTCACCTGCTCTTAACAAAACCATGTTTTTTCCTTCCTAATTTTTATGTAGTATTATTCTAATTGAAAAAGCTCTGTGGTACTTGGTCCTTGTTATTCATTTATGCATACTTAATGTTTACATTTCTCAAGTATCATTATACTTGAGGTTTTTTACCTCTCTCTCCTTTCATTGTTTTCTTTTGCTTTCTTGATTGTTCATTACAATGTTATTTACCTGTAGTCTATTCTTTATGACACTCTAGAAAAGGGTCAATCAATTGCCATAAAAAAAATCCCCATTTTTTTCCCATGGAACTGAGTCATGAAAATAATTTATGCAACTTTTTTGATTAGAGACAGTTTGCTGCATGAAAGATTTTAAATATCTTGATTGCATACTCCATTAAGCATGCTAAATGTATTATATTCTGCCTCATGGCATTTGCAAATACATGAGACAGTTTTGCACATTCCAGGAACTGGGAGCTTTCCCACTTTATTCCTTCATGATTCTGTCTTTGGGGAATAAGATGGGAAAAGTGGATAGTGGGGAGGAATGGAGTCCCTGGGACAATTTTCTGCTACCTACCTTCTATGCATCTTGTTCACCTTCAAGATGAGTTTTAGTTATTTTTGTTAGCAATCATCTTTCCATTCTCTCCTGACTGGATGATTTTGGAAATCCTAAACAGACATTTGAATCAAAAATCTCGTTCAAAATTCAATTTTTAAAGTATACTATTATGTTTTTTTTTAAAAAAAGAAACAAACACAAAATTCCCACAACTCACATCATACACACACACAACTAGGGCCTACAACTGAATAGCTGATTGAAATACTAAAGGAAGATTGTGTGGAAAATTCAATAAGAACAGAGAGTAGATGAGGAAAGGCTGAAGGAGACAGGTTTCTTTAGCTTGGGGAAGACGAGGCTGAGGGGTGATCTCACAAATGTTTATAAATAGGTCAAGGGAGAGTGTCAGGAGGATGGACCCAGACTCTTTTCAGTGATGTCCAATGACAGGACAAGGGGCAACGGGTACAAGCTGGAACATAAGAGATTCTGCAGAAACATTAGAAAAAACTTTTTCCCTGTGAGGGTGACAGAGCACTGGCACAGGCTGCCCAGGGAGATTGTGGAGTCTCCTTTTCTGGACACATTCAAATCCCACCTGGATGCATTCCTGTGTGACCTACTGTAGGTGATCCTGCTCTGGCAGGGGGGCTGGACTAGATGACCTTTCGAGGTCCCTTCCAAATCCTGATATTTTGTGATCCTGTAACTCTGTGAAAGACTGAAGACAGAAGGTAATATTTATCTTCCGAAAAGGAAGGGATGCATTTTTTAAGAAGGCAAAGTTAAATGCGGAAGAACAAAGATCTTTCCACCCTGAATTACTTCTGTATGTCAAATATTTTAAAATGCAAAATCATTTCTGATTAATTTCTGCTTAGTGAATATGTAGGCAAGTTCTAGTAATTTTCTTGAAGGTTTATTAGAGTAACTTTAATGCTTTTTACCAGGATAAAATAGTATGAGAAAAAAAATAACCTTATGCTATATTATTCCATAAAGTGAAAATTTCAATATCAGAAATGTATCATTTGGTACAATCCATAATGAGAATTTTTCTGTAACAGGAATAATGTACCGAGACAAAGAAAGATATGTACAAGAGATCTGTAAAATTATGAATGGTATGGAAACATTGAATTCAGAATTAGTGAATACTGCTTCCTGTTAAAGTAAGAAAAGAGGTCATCATTATGTTCTGCGAGCATTAACATTTAAAATAAAAAAACCCCACTTTAACAGAATCTGGTTTACTGCCAAAGATCACTGCACAGGACATAAATTTAAGATGATTTTTTTCAAAAATAATTTGAAAGAAATTATGGAACTTTGTTCATCAGCAGCTAAATATGATGATTTGGAAAAACACATCAGCATACATGTCTCTATGCTCCTTACTTCGGATGTACTGTAGGGTTTAGTTGTCCTGTTCTGTATTTTAATTCCCTGAATATCTGTTGTTATCTACTTCTGGGGAGCAAAATGGGAGAGAAATGAAGCATCTCATCCAATACGGCCAAACTACAAATAACTATATGTAATCATTTACGTGAGGAAAATTCATACAGAGCTGCACACTTAGAGGAAAGGGATTTGATATTGTTAGTAATCAGTGAATATTAAATTTCTGTTTATTTATTTATTTACTTGTTTTTCTTCACTAGAAATAAATTGCATCTTGCTGTTGATACCTTAGAAATAGCACCTGATCAAAACTGTTGAAGATAACTGTTAACTTCTTGTCATAAAGAGATAATAAAAAAAACTGTTGATCTGTGTAGGGGTAAAGCCCCAAAGCTTACTGCAAAATGCAAGACCTTCCTATCTTCCAACATCAACTCAAGTAATTAGCAAAATTCTTCTTAAGATCAGCACATTCTTATGTGCATTTTTTCATAGGAAGAAATTTTTCTGCCATGATTGAAGTTATACATTAGGTAACAAAATAGAAGTCTAATAATGAATATTCTAATCAAGTTAATATTAATATGGATTTTTTTAAAGTAAACATATGATGAAGGTTTTATTTAATTATTTTACTGCAAGCAGAACTGCCTAGATCTGTGAAATTGTATTTTTTTTAACTGAAATGTAATGTAAACTGAATAGAAACATTGTAGTATGAATATAGGTACTTCACAATCCTATTAGAATCTACTTCCTATAATGTACCTGAATTACTAAAGAAAGCAAAGATGTAGTTCAAAGCAGTATCTTTCTTAAATAAGAAGAAAAGTGGAAGACTACATCACAGAGTAAAATTCATCGTGTCCAGATAAATTCTTGTATCTGAAAACATTCCTTGTTATTTTCTGTGTAAAGAAATGGAAACACTGAAGGCGTTGTGTGACTTTAGCTTATTGTAAATGTCTTCATTAAAAGAGAGGAAAAATATCCTAAAACATCTTCTCTGTGCCTATTGATCTTCTCAGAAACAAAGATACCTAGCTCGGATGTACACAAATGTAAATACAAGATGTGATTCCATTTTCAGCATCTTCATATCCTTCTGCAAGTGACTCCTGATAAAAAAAAAAGTATTAAAAAGCTCAAAAGAGAGTGGAGAAAATGCACTAGCAGCATAGGTCTTTACATGTATTTGTGGAACACGTCAACAAATTTATTATCTAATGTAGTTAACTGATCAATAGCATCAATATGCAATAAGTATGGTAATTAGATATAGTAATAATCAGAAAAAAAACTGTGAAACTTAGAATGTTAATATAAAATCTCAAGCAAAAGAGAGAAAGCCAAAATAGAATCACAGAATCATAGAATGGCCTAGGCTGGAAGGGACCTTAGAGATTATCTAATCCAATCTTCCTGTCATGGGCAGTGATGCCTCTCAACTAGATCAGGCTACTCAAGGCTCAGTCCAATTTGACCTTGAACACCTCCAGGGAGGGGGCAGACACAACATCTCTCAGGGGGGGGGCAGCCACAACATCTCTGGGCAATTTATTCCAAAGTCTTGCCACCCTCGTACTGAAGAATTTCTTCCTAAGGTCCAATCTAAATCTATTCTTCTTCAACTTAAACCCATTTCCCCTTGTCCTATCAGTGGACACTCTTGTAAAAAGTCCCTCCTCATCCTTCCTGTAGGCAGCTGTTGTTAGGGCTCCTCGAAGTCTTCTCTTTGCAAGACTGAACA